>NC_133327.1:156306801-156606801 GCF_042186555.1 Aquarana catesbeiana | reverse complement strand
AATATGGGCATAAAGTCCTCATAATTAATTAGATCCATTTTCTCTGCAAGACGCAACACAAGACAAACCCTAATGTCAGGCTAAACTCTCCTAATCTTGACCCAATATAGGCCTCAATCTATAAGCAGTATAGGTCACTGATGCACCAACTCAAAATTGTACCTTCGTTCCGCTACACCTTCCTCCGCTCACAGATCGTATGTATGACACACGCATGTTACGCTTTATATACACTGCACATGCGTGAAACTCCACCCACATCGCCCGCCCCTGATGTTCTTTCTAGAATATTCCCCGCCACGTCCCTTTCATCGCAGTAGGAGAGGAACACAGCAAGTGCTTAAAAGGCTGTAATGAGGAGGAAAGCCCGGAGCAAGAAACATCCCGATCCAGGGGGAGATTTAAGGCCTCAAATATGTCCTTTGAAGAGATGGTGGAGATGGTGGACATATTGAAGTGGGCCAACTATGATGGGAAATATGGACCGTAGAAGAGTCTGCGCTGGAATTTTGGGGTACGACGATCCAAGGAGCAATTGAAGAAACGCTGGTTGGACCTCAAATTAAGGGAGCAGGATCAGTACAGCAGGATCAAGAAAGTGCTTCTAAAAAGTAAGTAGTTGTCTTGTGTTCCTATTCTTATTATTACTTGCATGCTGCTCCATGTGCTTTTTTTACTGTTGTACAGTTTAAAATAGCTACTTTCATGTTCATGGGCACAGTAATCGGTCGTAGTAAACATCGTTCGTTTGCCAACTAAATACGATGTTTTTTCCAGATACAGGGTTAACTACATTTGGTCATGATAATTTGTATAAAAAGAAGTTTAGGACATTGTTGTCTAGATGTCTTTGAAATTAGAATGAATTGCAAACTTGATTCAGTGGAATGTCAGGAGAGGACACTCAGCAGCTGTTTACACATCTGGACTCTGGAGCACTAATGTGGGACACCAAAGCACATTTTTTAGGGTGACCCACACAGGTGCTCCAGTGGATATTTGGGGTGTCTCCATGTGTGAAACTTGTCCAAAAAAGGTAAGTATTCCAGCTTGATTAAGGGAATTAATCATGTCTTCAACTTGAAACTCTGCCCAAAACAGACAATTGTACACCACTTCCAAGCAATGTTTCACATTCATATTTCTGTCCACAAATATCTGTGTGCTAAGTATACCTTTTGTTTCATTCTCATAGGGGAGAAAAGACTCGCTCCGTCGGAGGACACCAGCAACACCACGCCTCATTAAGAACTGGAGCAGAGTATTATGGTACCTCAGGATGTGGAGGAAGGAGAGGTGGAAGAAGTGCTCGAATTTGGCAGCACAACAGGTCAGTGTTGGACACCACAGATTCAGGTAATAGATGTATGCCTGCATTTTTTTAATACATGGTGTGTATTTTTATTTTAGGTGACGTTCAGGTTGTGGTACCAAAATCGAGTCATTTCACCAGTGACAGTGCACAACGGCTTATCTAGGAAATCATGTTTTTAGTCGTGATTTGGACCTTATCAAGGAAAAAAACAAGGAGATTGAAGAAAGACTGAAGAACATGATTGATGTACTAGGGAGAATCTAAATCCTAAAAAGATTCCTGGAATTTTATTTTTTTTTTCTAAAAATGTTATCTAAAGTTTTAATACAGTTTAAAAGCCAAATTTGGAAGATGCACACAGTGTGTCAACATGTGCTATCTGCCATCAGGGGATTTCAATGTACGCGTTTTGTGGGTGTAACCCCTTCCTCCCAACTCTAGTACGTGAGAGGAAGTGGTTGCACCCCCAAAACACGTCCATTGATCCCCGATGATGGGAGATAGCACATGTTGACATTAGGTATGGGATCAGAAAGGAAATCCCCATTTTGACTCACAATTTGTGTGCATCTTCTAAATTTGGCTTTTACAGAGGTGACTTTACTCCATCTGACAAAGGCAAGATCAAGACCTTTTTCACACTATAAAATGACTGATATCGCCTTCTTTTTTGCAATGTTGAACTTTGTATGTTCCAGAGTTGTGTATGTTATGTTTGGAAACATGCCTATTTCTGTATTTTTTCAAAAATTTCAAGGTAAAACTTTGAAAAAAAAATGTGTTTTTTTTTTACTACCAAATGTTTTATAAAATGCACATGTGAATGTGCACGGAGTAAAAGGCTTTCTACTCAACAATGTGTGGCTTCTTCTTTCAATGCTCAATAACACTTTTTGTATTAAGTTGGTGTTTACAGTGACAATGGGTGTTATTTAAATAATGTGAAAACCACTTGGCACTACAAGTGCACTAGGAGAACCTAGGGGACAGATAAAACAAACACAAGCAGGAAATCCAAATCAAGATTTTATCATATCAATTTTTTGTTTATTTAAAAAATATTTACAAATTAGCTGGCATAACAATGGCCCCACTCCCCATAAAATATTCCACATACTTTTCACGCACCTCGCTTTGGGGGGCAAACCAAGACGGACAGCTTCCAGGGCCGTCAGTGTTGGTTCCCGTAGTCCGGTCTCAGGCCCAACTGAGGCTATATCATTTGGAGCATTTCTTTTTAAAAAGTTGTGCAGGATGCAGCAGCATAAAACAATGTGGTTCAGTTTGTACTCTGCCAGGTTGATCACCGTTAGAAATAGGCGGAACCGGCTGGCCATTATCCCAAAGGTATTCTCCACGACTCTTCGGGCTCTGGCCAGCCGGTAATGAAAAACCCTCTTCTCCGGGGTGAGGGTCCCCTGGGGGGAATTACCTTATCACGTGATTGGCCAGAGCAAATGCTCCATCAGCAATAAAAACAAATGGAAGTCCTTCGACATTTTCTTCTGCAGGTGGCAATCCCAAACGACCGCTCTGGAGACGTCCGTAGAACTCCACCATTCGACATCTGGCCATTTTTCCCCACATCCACATAGAGAAACTCGTATGTTGCCAACACCACCGCCATCAACACAATACTATGAAACCCCTTATAGTTATAGTTATAGTTTGTGAGCCCAAAAAAAGCCTCTGACACTCTGCATTAATTTAAGGACAACAATAACATTTGTACACATTATAGAGGGTGTTTAGGGTAAAGCAGTACAATGAAAGCTGACAAAATCCATTGTTTAAGTGACTAGGCTGGGTGTGTATGGGCCCAGGATAGCATGCTGAGTAGGTTAGCGAAGGCAAATATGCATGTAGGCCAAAAAAGGAGCATTAAAAGATTCAAGCATGCATGGCGACACAGGGGACATTCACAACATATTACAATCAGGGTAATTATGGAATGATGAAAGAAATACAAAACATTAGCATACATTAAATGCATACAATGTGATGTTAAAGGATAAAACTTACCCTAATATAGTCCTTCTGCAGGACCTGAATGATAGCAGAACAGGTCTATGGAAAAATTATCCCCAGAGCCTGGGGGGAGAGGCCTGTAGAGAACTTGAGGTCTTGTAGACTTCTCCCTGTCGCCAAGTACTGCAAGGTGGCGACTAGCCTCTGCTCGGGAGTGATGGCTTGCCGCATGCAGGTGTCCTGCCTGCTAATATAAGGGATGAGCAAAGCCAACAAACAGTTAAAAATGGGGTCCGTCATCCAGAGAAAATTCCTGAAATCATCAGCGTTATTCTCCTGGATCTCACGCAGCAGAGGCATATGAGAGAACTGGTCACGCCGGAGTAACCAATTCTTTGTCCATGAACTCCTCCCCACTCTGTTCATGGACTGGGCTTGGGTCAAAGTAAGAGCCCCAATACCAAGCCCCCGAACAGCACAAACTCTACAATGAGTATGTAACTGCAGAAACAAGCAGACAAGAACGCACTGAAAAACAGATACGAACTGACTACACACACTGAAAAACAGATACAAACACACAAGCACAAACTGAACAGCAGTAAAACGATTGGAAATAAGCACGAGTCTGAAAAGCGTGAATCATCTCTCACCAAACTTCTACTAACACGAGATTAGCAGAAGGAGCCCAAAGGGTGGCGCACTGGGTATTGAACTTCCTTTTTCTAGTCCCGTCGTACGTGTTGTACGTCACCACATTCTTGAGGGTCGGAATTTGGTGTGACTGTGTGTATGCAAGACAGCTTGAGCGAAATCCCATTGGAAAAACCATCAGAGCTTTTTCCAACCAAAATTCTGATTGTGTGTACGTGGCATTAGTCCACACCCCACACTATATAAGGCTGCTTACAAGGCATGTAGTGTTATTGGTGTGGACAGAGAGATAGCTTGATTTAGATTAAGCAGGTAGGTTATTTAGTTAGGGACAGTGTATTTGATGGTCTCTCCAGAGATGCTCAATTGAGTTTAAGTCAGGGCTCTGGCTGGGCCATTCAAGAACAGTCACAGAGTTGTTGTTAAGCCACTCCGTTGTTATTTTAGCTGTGTGCTTAGGGTCATTGTCTTGTTGGAAGGTAAACCTTCGGCCCAGTCTGAGGTCCTGAGCACTCTGGAGAAAGTTTTCGTCCAGGATATCCCTGTACTTGGCTGCATTCATCTTTCCCTCGATTGCAACCAGTTGTCCTGCCCTTGCAGCTGAAAAACACCCCCACAGCATGATGCTGCCACCATGCTTCACTGTTGGGACTGTATTGGACAGGTGATGAGCAGTGCCTGTTTTTCTCCACACATACCACTTAGAATTAAGGCCAGAAAGTTCTATCTTGGTCTCATCAGACCAAAGAATCTTATTTCTCACCATCTTGGAGTCCTTCAGGTGTTTTTTAGCAAACTCCATGCAGGCTTTCATGTGTCTTGCACTGAGGAGAGGCTTCCGTCGGGCCACTCTGCCATAAACCCCCGACTGGTGGAGGGCTGCAGTGATGGTTGACTTTCTACAACTTTCTCCCATCTCCCGACTGCATCTCTGGAGCTCAGCCACAGTGATCTTTGGGTTTTTCTTTACCTCTCTCACCAAGGCTCTTCTCCCCCGATAGCTCAGTTTGGCCAGACGGCCAGCTCTAGGAAGGGTTCTGGTCATCCCAAACGTCTTGCATTTAAGGATTATGGAGGCCAATGTGCTCTTAGGAACCTTTAGTGCAGCCAAAATTTTTTGTAACCTTGGCAAGATCTGTGCCTTGCCACAATTCTGTCTCTGAGCTCTTCAGGCAGTTCCTTTGACCTCATGATTCTCATTTGCTCTGACATGCACTGTGAGCTGTAAGGTCTTATATAGACAGGTGTGTGGCTTTCCTAATCAAGTCCAAACTGTATAATCAAACGCAGCTGGATTCAAAGGATTCAAATGAAGGTGTAGAACCATTTCAAGGAGTGTCGCAGCAAAGGGTCTGAATACTTAGGACTATGTGATATTTCAGATTTTCTTTTTTAATAAATCTGCAAAAATGTCAACAATTCTGTGTTTTTCTGTCAATATGGGGTGCTGTGTCTCATGTATATGTGTGTGTATATATATATATATATATATATATATATATATATATATATATATATATATATATATATATATACAGTTTTGCTCATAAGCTTACATACCCTGGGAGAATTTATGATTTCTTGACCATTTTTCAGAGATTCTGAATGATAACACAAAAACCTTTCTTTCACTCATGGTTAGTGTTTGGCTTAAGCCATTTATTATCAGTCAACTTTGTCTACTCTTTTTAAATCATAATGGCAACAGAAACTACCCAAATTAATGTTATCAAAAATTTACATATCCTGGTGATTTTGGCCTGATAACATGCACACAAGTTGACACAAAGGGATTTGAATGGCTATTAAAGGTAACCATCCTCATCTGTGATCTGTTTGCATGTAATTAGTGTATGTGAATAAAAGGTCAATGAGTTTCTTGGCTCCTGACAGATCCTTGCATCTTTCATCCAGTGCTGCATTGACGTTTCTGGATTCTGAATCATGGGGACAGCAAAAGAATTGCCAAGGGATCTGCGGGAAAAGGTAGTTAGACTGTATAAGACAGGAAAGGGATATAAAAAGATATCCAAGGAATTAAGAATGCCAATCGGCAGTGTTCAAACTCTAATCAAGAAGTGGAAAATGAGGGGTTCTGTTGAAACCAAACCACGGTCAGGTAGACTAACTAAGGTTTCAACCACAACTGCCAGGAAAATTGTTCAGGATGCAAAGAAAAACCCACAAATAACTTTAGATGAAATACAGGACTCTCTGAAAATATGTGGTGTGGCTGTTTCAAGATGCACTATAAGGAGGCACTTGAAGAAAGATGGGCTGCATGGTCAAGTCGCCAGAAGAAAGTCATTTCTATGCAAATGCCACAAAGTATCCCACTTTAAATATGCCAAAGAGCACAGAGACAAGCCTCAAACCTTCTGGCACAAAGTCATTTGGAGTGATGAGACCAAAATTGAGCTTTTTGGCCACAACCATAAATGCTTCATTTGGAGATGAGTTAACAAGGCCTATGAAAGGTACAGAGGTGGATCACTGATGTTTTGGGGATATGTGAGCTACAAAAACACAGGAATTTTCGTCAAAATTGATGGCAAGATGAATGCAGTATGTTATTAAAAAATACTGAAGGAACATTTGCATTCATCAGCCAGGAAGCTGCGCATGGGATGTACTTGGACATTCTAACATGACAATGATCCAAAACGCAAGGTCAAGTTGACCTGTCATTGGCTACAGCAGAATAAAGTGAAGGTTCTGGAGTGACCATCTCAGTCTCCTGACCTCAATATCATTGAGCCACTCTGGTGAGATCTCAAACATGCAGTTCATGCAGGACAGCCCATGAATTTACAGGAACTGGAGGCTTTTTGCCAAGAGGAATCTGAGAAGATAAAGAGCATCATTCACAAATACCACAAAAGACTTCAAGCTGTCATTGATGTTAAAGGGGGCAATACATGGTATTAAGACCTGGGGTATGTAAACTTTTGATCAGGGACATTTGGTTAGTTTCTGTTGTGGTTATGATTTAAAAAGAGTAAACACAGTAGATTGATAATAAATGGTTTCAGCCAAACACTAACCATGAGTGAAAGAAAAGTTTTTGTGTTATTCATAATCTCAGAAAAATGGGCAAGAAATTATAAATTCTGCCAGAGTATGTAAACTTATGAGTACAACTGTATATATATATATATATATATATATATATATATATATATATATATATATATATATATATATATACTCTGCATCCAGTGTAGCCTATATCTACAGTGCACTCCGTGGTGTACAGTGTCTACTAGTCTACTACACTTCTGGTGGTGTACACAGTATAAAATATAGTGCAGCCATTGTACAGTTTCTAATACAGTGCAGGCGGTGTACACAGTATCTTAGTGTGTACAGTTTCTACTACACTTCTGGTGGTGTACACAGTATAAAATACAGTGCAGTCGTTGTACAGTTTTCTAATACAGTACAGGTGGTGTACACAGTATCTAATACAGTGTGTACAGTTTCTACTACACTTCTGGTGGTGTACTCAGTATCTAATAGAGTGTGTGGTGTTGCAAAATAAAATATACATCATGTCTGGTAGGCCACCAAGGAGAGGCAGATGCTCACAGGCCACTAAAAGAGGGCAAGCAGCCTCTGTGTCTACAGTCAACAGTGCTGGTTGTGGACATGGTGCATCCTCTGGTGAAGTGGATTACAAAGCCGTCCTCATCCTCCCCATCCTCTGTCACCCAGGCTCAGAATAGTTTGCCTTCCAACACAGCTGCCAAAGCGACCTATTCCACCGGCTCCTTGTCTACAGTCACTCCTTCTGTAGCCCCACCATCATGCAGAGAGGAGTCCCCATAAATATTCGACCACAGTGTCGGGTACATGCTGCTGCAGGATGCGCAGCGATTAAAGGGTCCGATGTTGGTTCCCGGGTTGAGGAAGGGAGTAACGTGAGCCTAGAGAGAGGGGGTGCCCAAGAGGGACAAGAAACTGGCAGTCATGTTCCCCCACCTGCAGCATACTGCCAAGTTTGCTCTAGTGACAAAGAGGGAGGGGATGATGAGGTCACTGACTGTGCTTGGGTGCCTGAGAGAAGAGAGGAGGAGGAGGCACAACTCAAATGAGGCAAGATGTCCTCTAGGGGGCAGCTTAAGGACAGCCATCCTGTTGCATCACACCGCAGAGCTCTGCAGGTGCAGGGCGCTGCTGACTCTCCACTGAACTTTAAAAGTTCCTTGATGTGGGCCCTTTTTGACACATGTGCAGCAGATCACACCATTGCTGTTTGCAACCTATGTCTGAAGTGGATCAAGCGTGACCAGAGCAGCAGCTGCTTGGGCACCATATGCTTGACCAGACATATGACGACTTGCCATGCAGTCCGTTGGCAACAGCACTTGAAAGACCCACATCAAAGAAAAAGACGGACTTTTCCTTGCTCCCCATCTGGGATCTCCAACCCTACTATACCTCCAGTTCTCTCAAAAACCTGCACTGAGAGGAATGAAGGTATAGCAATAGGTGTCCCAAGTACTTGCAGCCAATCTGCTAGCAGTCCACCATCATCTGATTTTAGCAGGCAAATTTCCCTACCCCAGTTGCTGAACCGTAAAAAGAAATTTGGTCCCAGCCATCCACATGCTCAGCGTCTAAATGCTAGCTTGGCCAAATTTCTAGCACTGCAACTGCTGCCTTTTCTGCTGGTAGACTCTGCCTCCTTTCTTGAATTCGTGGAATGTGCTGTACCTCAGTGGCAGGTTCCAAAATGCCATTTCTTTTCACGGAAGGCCATTCCAGCTCTCTACCCGCATGTGGAAGGGAATGTTTTGGCCTTGTTGGACAGGGTAGTCACCAGTAATGTGCATATTACCACTGACTCATGGTCGAGTAGGCATGGGCAGGGACATTACTTTTCCTTCACGGTGCACTGGGTAACTCTGCTGGCAGCAGGGAAGAATGCAGGACAGGGTTCAGTATTGTTGGAGCTTGTTCCGCCACCACGAATCCAAAATGCTAGTGGTGATTCTGCCACAGCCCTCTCCTCCACCCCTCCTCTTCTTCTTCCTCTATGGCCTCTTCTGTAGATTTGTCCCCTGAACCAGCGGTCCTCTGTAAGCATTAAAGGGGCTATGCAAGCAGTCAGGCTAAAAGATGCCTTGCAGTGCTTGAGTTGGTCTGCCTAGGGACAGGAGCCACACTGGGGTAGAGATTCTGTCAGTTCTGCAGGGGCGGGCTCAGAGGTGGCTGACGCCATGCCAGCTTCAGCCAGAAATTGTTGTATGTGACAATGGCACCAACCTTCTCTCCGCCCTCTGACAGGAACACTTGACCCATGTTCCATGTTTGGCACACGTCCTAAATTTGGTGGTGCAGCGGTTCTTGAGCAGGTACCCAGGCTTACAGGATCTCCAGAGGCAGGCCAGAAAAGTCTGTGGTAATTTCTGCCGGTCTTACAATGCCAGTGCTAGGCTGGCTGACATTCAAAGGGAATGCAACCTGCCCACCAACCGCCTCATTTGTGACATGCCCACCATTTGGAACTCAACATCGGCAATGCTGCAGCGGCTGAAAACACAGCATAGGGCCATCAATGAGTACCTGTGTGAGTATGGCACCAGGACAGGGTCAGGGGAGCTTGGCTTCTTTTCATCATGCTAGTGGCTACTGATCAAGGATGCATGCACTGTCCTGTCACCATTTGAGGAGGCCACAAGGATAGTGAGCAGCGACAATGCATGCATCAGTGACACTGTCCCTCTAGTCTTCCTGCTGGAGCACACGCTTCTTGGAATCATGGACAGGGCACTTGAGGCAGAACAGTGGGAGGAAGAGGACTTCCTTACCTCTCAAGGCCCCCTTTATCCAGATAGCATTCCTGCAGGCCCAACAAACACACAGGAAGAAGAGGAGGAGGATTGTGTCAGCATAGATGTAGAGGATTACACTCAGTAGCAGTCTTCAAGGGATGGATTTCAGTCCCCAGAAACCCAAGGAGTTGTACATGGCTGGGAAGAGGTAGTTACGGATCATGTGATCCTTAGTGACCCAGAGGACTCCGAATCGAATGCCTCTGCAAACTTATGCGGCATGGCCTCACTGATTCTGCAAAGCCTGCGAAAGGACCTTAGGATTCGTGGTATCAAGGAGAGGGATCATTACTGGCTGGCAACCCTTCTTGATCCACGTTACCTGCCTTTGCAGAGGGATCAGAGGATGAAACAGGAGGCCTTCAAGAAAGGTTTGTGCAACACATTTCCAGACCCTGGGAGGTTACAATTTCCTGGTGCTGGACAACGTGTTGCTGAGGCTTTGTTCAGTCAGAGGAAGAGCGATAGAGAAGGTGGCTGGCTGACCAATGCCTTTAAACAATTTTTCAGTACTCAGCGCCAAGGTCTATTTTTGGTCTAGGGCACCACCACCACCCAAGGCCCAATTTTTCTGCTCCTGTTTAACAGGGCCATGTAATTACAATTTGTGATCTAATATTTCACAGCAGGGCCCATTCCTGCGCCCAACAAGAGTATATGTGAGGGGTTACAGTGTTGTGGCACCACCACCACCCAAGGCCCAATTTTCCTGCCCCTGTTTAACAGGGACATGTAATTACAATTTTTTGTATAATATTTCAATGCAGGGCCCATTCCTGTGCCCAACAAGAGTTTCTGTGAGGGGTTACAGTGTTGTGGCACCACCACCACCACCCAAGGATCCATTTTTCTGCCTCTGTATAACAGGGGCATGTAATTAAAATTTTTGATCAATATTTCACAGCAGAGCCCGTTCCTGTGACCATCAAGAGTATCTGTGAGGGGTTAAAGTGTTGTGGCACCACCACCATCCAAGGCCCAATTTTCCTGCCCCTGTTTAACAGGGGCACGTAATTACAATTTTTTATATAATATTTCAATGCAGGGCCCGTTCCTGCACCCATCAAGAGTTTCTGTGAGGGGTTACAGTGTTGTGGCACTACCACCACCCAAGGCCTAATTTCTCTGCCCCTGTTTAACAGGGACATGTAATTACAATTCTTGATATAATATTTCACAGCAGGGCCCGTTCCTGCACCCAACAAGAGTAACTGTGAGGGCTTACAGTGTTCTGGTACCACCGATACCTAAGGCCCAATTTTCTGCAGAGTATATAGGGCAAGCCGTATAGTATATATACTGCTGTTCAGAGTATATAGTTCCTGGGGGCCTGGGAGACTCCCACCCCATTTTAAAAAAAAATTTGGGTGTGCGGTTCCCCTTAATATCCATACCAGTCCCAAAGGGCCTGGTAATGGACTGGGGGGGAACCCAAGCCATTTTTTTTCAATGATTTTCATCTATATTGCTGGGACCCGACAATACATTACAGCCACGAGTAGTTTTAAATTACATTTTTTCCTTTAGAAATATCATTTTGCTATGGTATTGTTCTAAGTGCACTACTTTACAGGCATACTAAGGATACCCCCCAGGCATGATATTTAAAGGAATATTTCATTTTTATTGTTTCACTTTAAGCATTATTAAAATGACTGCTTCTGAAAAAACGTCCGTTTTTAAAACTTTTTTTGCATTGATACATGTCCCCTGGGGCAGGACCTGGGTCCCCAAACACTTTTTATGGCAAATAAGCCTTTAAAATTAACAGTTTTGATTTTTCATGTTCATGTCCCATAGACTTTAACAGTGTTTACGTGTTTTGCCAAATTTTTTGCCTATTCGCATGGTCTGAAACCCTAGCATGTATCCGTGAAGCTGGGGCATTTTCTTGATAAGAGGCAGTAGCTATGAGTCCACAAACTTCTGATCTGTTTTGCACTGCTATGTTACTGCATATTTTTCTTTCCCTGTGTCAAAAATCTCTCCCTCCTAATGCGTGGGCTTACACAGCTTCTTTTTCTTGAAGTAAGAGTCAGTTAAGTGTTTTGGAACTTTCAAACTGAAATATTGACTTTAGTAGAGGTGGCAATGACAAATCTCTGATGTGCTCTCCTCAGGGGAACTCTGTTGATGGCGAGAGGACCTGTGACCAAGAGGCGACCAGTCTGAATCTGTTTCAGGAAGACAACACGCTTGCCCCTATGATGTAATTAAGAAGAATCAGCACAGTCCCGGCAGTTATGCTGGAATGCAGATGGTGCTTGTGCTAGCTAAATGGCTTCTCCCTGTGGCTCAACAGTTTGCTTGGAACATCTTCAGTGGAAAAATAATGTGGCATCTTGTGCAACTTGACCACATGGCTGCCACCATTCCTATCACCACCAACTGTCCTTGTTTCAGTAGCTGGAGCCTTCTCTTTCTTCTTTTCAATCACTGGTGAAGCCTGAGAGCCCTTAAAACTAAGGCCGGCCATACACTGTTTGAATCTCGGCTGGTTCAATGGGAACCGGCTGAGATTCAAACTGTTAATGGGCAGGCTGAATGTACCAAGTTGATCAATCGATCAACTTGGGTACAACCAGAATGCTGTATTCTCTTGCAATCATTGCTAGTGGCTGCTATAGCTAATAGATCTCCCAGGTGGGATGGCTTCCCCCACCCGGCATCACCCTCCCTCCTGCCGGGAGAAGACAGTGGCTCTGAATCAAGCAAATTTCTTTCCTGCAACCCGTGTATGGCCAGCCTTAGATTAAAGGTACATTGATTGGGTTTCATAACATTAGCACAGTTGTAATCCATGACAACATCACAGGTTAACTTTGTTTGCTATTTTAAGTTGCTGTTTATAAATGTGAGAAATGATAACTTTTTAAGTATAATTGAAATGCTTGTTTTACAGAAACTATGTTTTCTGAGATTTAGAGATTTTAGACTGCTTGGAGTGATCATTATCCTAATTAGTCTCTGTCCACTATACACACTATTCTGGATCATTAAGCTACCTCTCAAGATATATGCAGTAAAAAGTGTAATTACCTTCTAGAAATGTTAATTAAAAATATGATAGATAATATTTTTTCCACTTCCACCTCCATGAAAAAAATGAATAGCTAATGGCCAATCCAACTGCATGATAATTAGACACAATATTCTCTATCTCACTTTTTCATGTACAGAAAAGTGTTTTAAAATGAACTAAAGGTTATGTGCATTTAGTGAATATAAATCATTTTAATCATCTACATTTTCTAGGTGTAATGTGCAAACCATTTGAGTACTTGGTTTTTTATCAAGATGTTGTATTGTCTGCTGTATTAAAAAAATCACTTTAAATTTAGTATTTTGCACAAACAAACTTAAAGCAATGGTTTTGTTTATCCCACACAACACTTCTAGTTTTGATAATAGATGATATAGAAATGCAATCTCCCCAAACAACTCTACAGTGTAATCACAGATCCAACAGCCACATAAACATTATGCAACTTAAATTTTCGTACATAGGTAGAAGAGGTAAAACATCAAGCTGGGAAAACCATTGTATAAAATGACTTTGTGAGTTTCTATAAGAAATGATATGGTGGGAAAGGTTTTTTACTGTGGTATATCACTAAAGCCAAGTGAACATTAATGCATTTTCATACATTTTACATAAAATTCTTCAGAATGCATCGCAAATGCAAAAGAACATAGCTAGAGTTATTAATAGTTGTATGATGCTTTTAAAAGAGAAGTACAGGCAAAACACAAAATTAATTAATACATAATCCAAAGAAGAGCTGATTTCTTGTTCCTAAAAGGGATAGAAATATGGAGGCTGCCATCACTGTCTTGTTTTTGGAGATGCATACTATGGGGTTGTTCTCATTGCCCAGGCTAAACATGTTTATAGTAGGTTTTAGATTTCTAATATCCTAACAATTCACATCTCTGTTCCGGGAAGTCAGTTGCTCACCCATATAATAAAACAAGTATAAGGTGACATCCGTGCAGCATGCTCATTTGAAAAACAAATTACCAAATGGGTAACCAACAACATAAAGTCTCCAATTTTACTGATGACTTATTAGTCTTCCTCAGCAACACAGATGTCACTATCCTTAATCTGAAAGCTAACACTCCATCCAACTTTCATATTAGTTACAAAAAATCAGAGCACTATGACAACGGCTACCCTGAAAACACTTAAAACAAATGTTGCCTTTAAAGCTTTGTCCCATGTAAGATACTTGGGTATACAGCTGCCAAAGTACCTTAACACACCATTTTACTCCTAACTTTTCTACCCTCATTTCCATTTTTAGAACTGGACTAATAGCATGGACAGCGTAAATATTTTCCTTGATGGGGAAATTCCCATTCCTCTATAATACTGTACTTTAAATCTATTCAAATTATCCTCAGTATCTTTTTATGGTTCTTCAAACAAGAGCATATGAAATATATGATCCTCCATAGGCAGAAAACATTAGGCAGCATCCCAACATCAAACTGCGGCCCACCTTATAGACATCATACTACAAAACCATGGGTCTCAAAAGAACAAGTCACATCAGATTTCCATCAAATATCCTCTTTTTGTTGCTGGAGCTTCCAGCTCCTGGCCTCCACAAACAGCATACCAAAAGTATTCCCCTTGTTCAAATGATAAGTTGTTCAACCTCCTGCATATCAAAACTAAGTGACAAGCCCCACACTTCATCAGGAAATTGACCTGGATTCCTTGCAAATCCTTACAGATTTCATGTCTCCCGCCATCAAACTGGTGCTTTGGTAAGACATGGATTCTACTTCATATACAAATCCAGACCAAAGAGAGTTAAACATTCTTTTCAAAAGACTCACTCTTTCTTATAGGTCCTCTGTAAGTAACGAGTACCAGGAGTACAGCTGTAAACTCATTACCCACTGGTATCACATTCTAACAATACTACTCTCCAGTTACCCTTCATTGCCACAGACTTGTTGTAGATGTAGCTTAGCACTAGCAGGCATGCTATATGTCTTCTTGTCCTGCATGGCCCTTTAGTCTTTTTGGAAACAGGTCCATACAATTATCCAAAAATTAAAGGACTGCCCCATTCCAATCAAACAAACATTCTTCCTTTACTATCACATCTCTGAAGGCATATTAAAAATCAATTGTAATACACCTGGTCTGGTTTTGCAGCACACTCCTGCATTCCAGCTCTTTGGAAGATCTCTTCCCTACCATCCATAAAGCAATAGCTCCACTGTATTGAAGATATTAAACTAATTGATGATCTGAATAGCTTCCTCAAGGGTACAAATCCAAATTCGGAACCACCAACAGCTTCTGTCCAGTAAAGCCGGCCATACATGAATCAAATTTTAATTGGTTCAGCAGGGACCGGTTAATTTGTAATGTATGTAGGGGCAATATACCGATCAACTTCTGTACATCCAGCTAGATGGATTGTCCCTGCTCAATCAGTGCTGCAGGCTATAGCTGGGGAAGATTTCACCGTATCGAGTGTGTGGATGGAGAATTGAGTCTTTTTTTTTTTTTTTTTTTATGGGCTGCTTAACCCTGCCTGGGTACCCTACTCACTAAGCAGAATTTAATTGATTCCCTCATCCACTTTCTTTTCCATCTTTAAGCTGGCCATAGATGGGTAGACTTTTAAATGAAAATTCTTAGGAAAATAAAAGTTCTACATTCTTTTATTTTTCCAATCATTAGTGGGTCAAGTTGCAGTTCATTTTTAAACTCATTGTTGAGAAAATGTAAGGGAGCAGGATTGGAAATTTTTCGCAAACAAATTAATTTCTAACAGTGTATGTGGTTTTCATTTGATAAAGTCCATTTATTCCAAAATCAAATGTTAAAATGAAGGAAATCTTTTGAAAGACATTTGAATGTTTTGAGAATGTTCTAAGAATTTTTGTACAAAGTTTCCTTATGCCCCGTACACACGAGTGGAAATTCCGCCAGCAAAAGTCCGATGAGAGCTTTTGGTCCGAAAATGCGACCATGTGTATGCTCCATCTGACTTTTTCTGGCGGAATTCCAGCCAGCAACAGATTGAGAGCATGTTCTCAATTTTTTGGTCGGAAAAAGTTCCAATCTGAAATTCCGATTGTCTGTACCAATTCTGACACACAAAATTCCTACGCATGCTCGGAAACAGTTTTTCTCTAATTTTCTCGGCTCGTCGTAGTGTTGTATGTCACCGCCTTCTTGATGGTCGAAAGTTCAGCAAACTTTTGTGTGACCGTGTGTATGCAAGCCAAGCTTGAGCAAAATTTCATCGGAAAAACCATCCAAGATTTTTCAGACGGAAATTCCGCTCGTGTGTACGTGGCATAAGACTTCTTCTGGGAATTAACGTTCAAAATTCTATCCATCCGTGGACAGCTTTTCTTTTATAATTGTTTTTTATTTGAATTTTTAAAAAACAAAAAAGACAAAGTGTACATATGAAGAAACATATGAAATAAAAAATAAATAAATAAATAATAAATATGGAATGTCCAAAATAGCACTGAACACAGAGTCTCTGCAGGTATTGCAAAAGAAGAATCAACATATTAGTGTCATACAACAAGGAGGTCTGAGATTTGATCGCTTACAAAGTGGGCTCACGTGGACAATAAAACTGTTGTGGGTCAAAAATATATTAGCCATAAGAAATGCGCAGGAAACATAACATTAGGATATTCCAAGTATTAAGTCATAGAACTTGGCAGAGGGGACCCAAACTCCGACTGATCCCACCATTTCCATATTTTATTAAATTGCGGAACAGCATCATGTACAGTAGCAGTTAAATATTCCATTTTGCGGATGTCAGCTATGAGCTGGAGAAACCTAGACCACAATGGAGGTATATTGGACAGCCAGTAAAGTGGGATAACTGCCTTGGTGGATAGGAGACTGTAGAAAATCAGTCGTTTGATGAGAAGGGGAGGCTTAGTAGATAGTGAATTGGATTAAGTGGGAGAGGTAAATCTACCACTTTATTAAGCAATAGCATCACCTAATTCCAAAAAGGCTGTATCAGAGTACATTGCCAGGAAATATGGAGCAATGATCCCACTTCGAGTCCACAATGCCAACACATATCTGAACTAGAGGGATCATATTTGTGTATGACCTCTGGTGACCAGAACATCGGGATTTTAATGGCCGTCTCTCTCTGTACCACACATTTGGAAGATTTAAAAGTATAGGTCCAAATCCTATCCCACATCTGAGAGGTGATAGGCCTATGTAACAGTTGTGCCCATCTACACATGTATAAATGAGTATTTTCAGTAAGAGGGATAGCTTCATGGATAATGCAGTATATGGAGGACACCAAATGTAATTGTTGTGGACCATGGGAACATAGATATTTAAATGAGGTGGGTTTATCTAGGGTCAGGGATGTGGACAAAGAGTAGATAAAAATAAAACATATGTGCAGGGATATCAAATTTCTCCTGGAATTCATCAAAGGTATGCAACCTACGTGTGACTGGGTGTACCAAATTTCGAAGTTGGGACAGGGAAGCTTGAATCCATGGCATTACATGGCCCAGAGGCAAACTGTTCGGATTGAACAAAATAGTAGCTGGGGGGGGCATGGAGAGAAGAGAGAGAACCTTAGAAAGCATTTACTCCAAATTGCAAGGGTAAAGATCATAGGAGCAAAGCACATACGCTTTAATATAGAATCGTTATGTAAAGACTGAGACCACAATAGGGAACCCGGCTGAACCGGGTACAAAACCCCCTTCTCAATCTCCGACCAATGGTTGGGAGCCATCAGACTAGACCAGGAGATAACAGCTTGTAGGTGAGAGGCATAATAATATTTAACAATATCAGGTGCTCCCAGTCCACAACTTGTCTTTAAGTTGGGACATTGGTATAGCAACTTGTAATGTCTCAAAGAAATAAAGTAACCTGGGCAAAATGGACATTTTTAGAACGTTAGATTCTACCTAAGAGGGAAAGGGGGTAATTTGCCCATTGCCGAAGGGATCTGGAATGTCCTAAATCAGGGGAGGATAATTAGTAGAATATAGAGTAGAGTAAGAGGGAGTCAGTTATATACCTAAATATTTGAGAGAGTTAGGGCACCATCTGTATGGGTAGGTCTGTTTAAGTTGAGCCAGAAGTGTTGATGTTATATGCAGTGGGAGAGCCTTGGCCTTTTCTGTGTTAACCTAATACCCCAAAATGGCACTAAAGAAGGATAAAGGTGATGCAAAGAAGGAAGTGATATGAGGGGGTTAGTAAGAGTCAACAAAACATCATCTGCAAAGATAGATAACTTGTATTCCCTCTGTTGCATCACCACACCAAATATATCTGGATTTAATCGAATGGCCTCAACCAGGGGTTCTAGGCACAGAACGAAAAGCAAAGGGGGGAGAGGACACCCCTGCCAAGTGTCATTTGTCATGGGGAAGTGGGGCGACAGGAAAGAGGACATTTGGACATGAGACGTGATCTGTCAATATAATGCTTCTAGTGCTTTCAAAAAAAGACCCCTCAATCCATATTGCATTAAAGTGGAAAACATATACGGCCAACTCAACCTATCAAAGTCCTTTTGGGCATCGAGACTTAAAATAATAGCTGGGTGAGAGAATTTACTAAGGAGATCTATCAGATATAGTGCAGCGCATGTTGTCACCTGCATGTATGGTTGGCACAAAACCTACTTGGTCTTTATTAACTAGTTCAGGAATAAACTGAGATAATCTAGATGCTAGGATTTTTGTAAATATTTTGTAATCTGAGTTTAATAGGGCTATGGGCCTATAGTTTTCTGGGAGAGAGGGGTCCTTATTGGGTTTAGGAATGAAAGAAATGTATGAATACGAGAACTGTGAATGTGGAGATTTTCCTTGAAATATAGTACCATATAAGTCCAGCATATATGGGGCTAAGAAGTCTAAAAATGTCTTATAGTAAAAGTAAGGGAGTCCATCAGGGCCAAGGGACTCATGAAGTGGCAGGTTGTCTTTGAGAGTTCTTCAAAAGATATGGCTACATTGAGTTTAGCTAAGTGAGGAGAACAACTTTGGCAGCAAGAGATCTTAAAACCTTTAAATCTAAGTTGTCCTGTAAAAAAAAAGGGATTTTCAGGGGTTAGACAGTTATAAAGTTTGCAATAAAAAGTTCCAAAGGTCTTGGTCATAGTAAGGGGACAATGAGTCCTAGTTCCATCCGCCTGTATAAAAAAATCAGGAAAGGAATGGAAAGGAAGAAGGTGAAGTTTATTTACCAACATCCTGTGGGGCTTATTAGAAAATTCTTCAGTCTTACTTAGGGCTAGGGATCATAGTTGTTCCCGGAGGGGTGTGACTTTACGTAGACTAAGTACTGTGGGTTTGCACAAAAGCCGACACTCTGCCTCCTGTAGATCGGCCAGTAGGGACTCCCCGGTTCGCAGCAGAATATACGAACAGTCAAAAAATGTGTTCGAACACGCGAACACAGTTAAAGTCTATGGGACACAAACATGAATAATCAAAAGTGCTCATTTTAAAGGCTTATATGCCAGTTATTGTCATAAAAAGTGTTTGGGGACCTGGGTCCTGCCCCAGAGGACATGTTTCAATGCAAAAAAAAGTTTTAAAAACGTCTGTTTTTTCGGGAGAAGTGATTTTAATAATGCTTAAAGTGAAACAATAAAAGTGAAACATTCCTTTAAATTTCGTACCTGAGGGGGGGGGGGGGTGACTATAGTATGCCTTTAAAGTGGCACATTTTCCAGTGTTTAGAACAGTCCCTGCACAAAATGACATTTCTAAAGGAAAAAAAAAGTAATTTAAAAGTACTTGTGGCTATAATGAATTGTCAGTCCTGGCAATACAGATAAAAGAAGTCATTGAAAAAGGTCTGGTATGGATATTAAGGGGAACCCCGTGCCAAAATGCAAAAAAAAAAATGGGGGTCCACCTAAAAATCCATACCAGGCCCTTCAGGTCTGAGAGCCTTCCGCAATACAAATGTCAGAGAAGTAGGCCTTGTGTGCCTCCCACAGTGTAGAGGATTCCTGAACAGAGCCCTCATTTAATAGAAAAAATTCCTCTAAATTCTTGGATAGTTTTTTTTTTCCAAACATTTTTTATTGGGAATAACATTTTTGGAACATACAGTATAAAGATGAACCAATGAGCAGTTATATAGTGTTACAATTAGTGTGTTGTACAAAGACAATCTCAAGAATATTCTTACAGGAAAGTTGAGTTGTTCATCTAACAGCTAGTATTGTGTGGAGAAAAACCAAAAAAAAAAAAAAAACAAGAGAAACATATGTTGATCATCAGACTATGGACAACAGATGTAAAACAGGGTGAATCCCATAGCATATAATGGCAAGGATGGTGAAGGGTAATTCTCATGGCATATGATAGCAAGGGTATTTGAAGGATTCATTTAGGATGTAGAGAGTACACAAAATGGGCAAAGGATATAGGGGAGGGGATTGAATGGTGTGGAGGTGTGGTGACTATATAGATGTATTTTATCTACTTAGACTCTGGAGATGTAGTTCAGTGTTGATAGTGATCAGTTGTGCAATAGTGACGCCAGCTGCTCCAAGTGGCTGTAAATTTGGATGTAGAATCTTTCGTAAGACTTATAAGTTCTTCCATTCCAGAATTTGTGTGTGGGTTGTGCCCCAGTGTATAGGTATGCATAGTTTTGCTGCATTCACCATGTGCATGGTGAGTGACTTATGATAGTCTCTTTGGTGGAGAGATGTGTGGTGGAGAAGAAATTGTGCGGGTGAATAGTCAAGAGTGTAGGTCCTAACCTGTGTGATCACTGAGTGTACTTTGGTCCAGAAGGTTTGTATGCGGAGGCAGGTCTACCAGATGTGTGCCAGTGTACCATCTTCTTGGTTGCATCTCCAACAATGTTTAGGGAGATTTGGGTTAATTCTGTGTAACAGAGTGGGAGTTCGGTACCATCTTGAAATAATTTTATAGCAATTTTCCTGTGTTGTAAGTCATTGACAGACCCTTTGTGTGTGTGGGTATTAATGTGATTCCAATCTTTGGGTGAAAGGGCTAGGTCAATTTCTCGCTCCCATGCCAAACAGGCCTTTCCTATAGTAGAAGGTCTATTTAGGAAAATGAGAGCATGAATGGAGAAGATGACATGTTTTTGGGGTGTATTTTGGAACATAGGCTCTCGTAAGGAGTAAGGGGGCAAGATACTGCATTTGAGCGATCTAAGGAGTGAAGAAAATGGCGAACTTGCATGTAAGACCATTGTGGTATTAGAGCATTTGACTGATGCATAAGAAACTAGGAAGTGCTGTGGAGAGAATAGGACAGGGGAAACGCCGAACACCAGGACTGCAGACCGGAACACAGGTGATCCTTTCACTCTTTCACACTAGCACATCCTATATGCAGTTTTTAAATGTATTCAATGTGAGTGTAATGTTATGAGTTTTTTGTTGCCATTAAATTTTTATAAACGGTATTACACTATTGCACACCTCTATTATTCCCTGTATGCATATGAGGTAATCTTTGAAAACACCAGTTGTGGCTTTATTGATCAGAATTCTTACCAGGAGGTGGAGTGAATATGGGATCTGTGCTTAGCATTAACTAGCCATTATATGGATGATGACCATCTAAGCTGTTACCATTTACTACAGGCTTGTTTTTAAAGCCCTTAAGGTGAGGGCACACCTGAAGGGGGAGAGTGCACATTGCATGAAGACACCATTTGTTTCACTTATTTCTTTGATATGTTTATGGACTTTTTCTTGCTTATAATTATTTAGGATTGTGTATATACACACCGAGCACTTGCACTTTATTCATTTAGTTATTACTATTACTGAGCACTTGCACTGTTTTGGGGATATTTTATATAATATCATATTATCTGTTTATATATTTTTTTATGTTTTCATTTTTAGCGTTTTTAGTATAATATACATTTTTTTTGCGCCGCGCATTGGGTATATATTGTCACATTTTGAGGAAAGTTGTGAGTGCTGGCAGCTATTCCTTAGTATAAATAAATAAATGCGTTGCGCTAGAAAAAAATAAAATAAATATTTATCCAAAATGTATAATTCAAATATAAATCTATAAGTGACAAATACAAAAATAAATATTATATTATATGATATTTTTCATCCATCACTTATGAACTTTCATTTATAATTTTTTTGGAAATATTGTGCACTTTTGCAGTATATGTATGCACTTTGGTTTCAGCATTATTATTTATGCACGCTGCACTTTAATAATTAGTTTTTCACCACGGATTGTCACTTATGAATTATTGTTCAGTATTTATTAATATTTATTTTTGTATTTGTCACTTATAGATCTATATTTGAATTATACACTTTGGATATATATTTATTTTATTTTTTTCTAGCGCAACACATTTATTTATTTATTTCACCACTCACTGCTCGGTTATGAAATGTGATCTACGTTTGCAGCTGGTTATTATTATCATCATTTTTATTCTATAGGCATTGGTCCGTTTGTGGCTCGCAAGATCTTTCTTTTAATTTTTAGCTATTCCTTAGTATATTTATTATTTTTTAGGTTTTTGAGGTTCTAGATTTGGCAGCTCACAAGGTTTATACATATATATATATTGTATGAAGATTATGTTTGCTTTCATGCTACGCATATTGCTGAGTAATTGGGATTGTTTCTCTGGAATGTTTAGACCCTTGGAATTTATGGACACAACCTTGAGAGTGGCATGTTTAGTGTGGGGTGTAGGTGTTTGCATGTTCAATGTGTAGTCAGTTAAAGGTCGTGATTTGTAGATAGTGGATTATATTAAAGGGAGGGGTGGGAGGGTTGAGAAGGGAGGGGGCGGTTTCGCCAGACAGACCCTACGACAACCCTGAGAGGTGAGATAAGTAGTTGACTATACTGGAGAAGGTGGAAGAGGTAAGGCTTAGGAAGGAGGAGGGGCAGAGGAAGAGACAAAGGGATGAGGGAGGAGAAGGAGAGAAGAAGAAAAAAAAAGGTGATGGGGAGGGTTGGGGTGCTAGGGGAGGTAGAGATTAAGGGTAAAGGTTTGAGCTAAATTATAGCTCTTGGGGGAGGAGGATGATGGGGGGTACTTGTATCCGGAGGTAGGAGAAGACCGGCTATCCCACCCAAAAGAGGAAATTTGAGTCCGGATTGGTTAGCACGATCACTGAGAATCTGCTGTGTGGGGTAGTGGTAAAGAATGGACGTAGTTAGTTGAGGGTTTCCGGCACTACTGAAGTCAGAGGCTGATGAGGGATGGTGTAGAGCCATAGAACTGTGGTATAGAAATGGGGAGTCAGGAGTATCATAGCTGGAATAAAATCACTTGGCTAAGAAGGGAAAAGGGAGGTTGGAGCATGAATGTTTAAAATAGCCACTGTAGAAAAAGAGCAGTCAAATATATTTGAATATACCGAAGGAAGATCATGAATATTTGGTTAGATTTACCTATTAGGCCTGCATTTCACCATATAGCATTAAAAAGTGAGGTCAGGAAGGATTGTCCAGTGCAAATCAAATATAGATCAAATATGATGATTAAACTATTAACAGGTAAGTAAACCAATATGTAGTTGTTTTTCTCAAGCCATTTAATTAGTCAAGGTTAAGTCATCGCCCCAAGAAGCCGACATGCAGGAGGCATAATTCAGGTTATAATTGTATGTTAGCTAATCTCTGGACAGGTGTGGGAGGGGCATGGAAGAGGGAGGGGAGAGGGGGAGGGGGAGGATAGAAAGGGGGAAGTAAAGAGTAATGCCCACTGCATGCCAGCTTCATTGATTTAGTAGTGGTTTAAGGTGAATAACATGTGGTAGAGAAATATGTCATTAAATGGAGCGGTACAGTACCATATAATCTTTGAAATGTAAAAATAGTAGTTAAGTCTGTAATATTGAACAGAGTACTGAGGGTATAAAACAGAATTATACATAGCTTGGCTGTCAGAGAGAGGAAAGACATATCCCCATTGATAAAACATATATCTTCAGTGATTAGATAGTGGTGTCAGAGAAGCAAAACCATGTGTAAGGTACGCTCAGTAGGCTTTCTTGGACATCAGGAGTGGAGATAAGGAGCACACTTCAGACAGGGCTTCAAAGGCATAACTAGGCTCACTGATAGTCACACTGATGGTCATAGTAATAATAGCCATATATAATCAGTAATCAGATACTTTCTTGATCCCATTGATCACATCGCCTGCGAGTCTAGATAGTTTACGGTTATATGTAGTAATCGAAGGTCTGAGAAATAATGGGAGGATCAGTGTCATGTAGAGATCAGTGTCATGTAGGGATTCACTGGCGTGTATCTCATCTCTATGACAGGGAACAGAAGGGTTTAGTATTCACATATTAGACGAAGATAATTAGGGTGATGTGTTAGATGTAGATGTGAGCAGTCCTCATTGGGATAGCTAGGTGGACTCGCAGGTATATGATACATGGCTTTTGAATGTTGAGGGAAACAAGGAGTAGTTCTCTGCCTGGGGTAGTAATTCCTTCAGTACCTTGTTGAGTCGAATGTTTTTCTTTTAAAGGAGGAGAGGGTCCCAGCAGGATGAGCAGGAGATTGCAAGGGAGAAAGTGAAATTAGTAGTGAGCGGACCAACAAGAATAACTTTATCTTCCCTTACACTTGCAGGCTTTGTGCTGGAAAAAGAAAATGAATATTATGTGCTTTGAAGCACAATGTGTTTCAAGTAAAAGCTTGGGATAGTCTCATGTATATTAGAATGACTGGTCAGTCAAAGAGAGATTGCAGGGTTATGTGTATGCTTAGTGAGCAGACCGAAGGTTAATCCAAGGGAGGATAGTAACAACAAGCCATATAGTTAAACAGCGTGGGCTTCGGTATGACATAACTAAATGAGGGGCAAAGTTTTCATCCCAGAGCAAAGGTGTGAAGAGGATCTTGGTTAAGGGGAGCAGGGTGAAGGAACTCACTATGTTGTTAGTCTCGCCGTAGTTTGTGATGAGCCAAGGAAGTAGGAAGGCTTTCGCCTCCTGGATGCCAGCGGACAACTGGCTGAGGTGAGGCAGATTTGCGGCGTCTGGCGTTAGAGAGGCCTTGTAGTCTGATGTCTTCTGTTGAGGTTGCTTGTAGTAGTGAAGGTAGTCGAATTTCTGGTAATTCCACCATTACCATTCTGGTAATTCCACTCTGGGTAGGTCAAGGCTTTCACAAAACGACAGCAGATCTTCTGGGACGCGTCATTTGGCTGTGCGGCCCATAGCAGTGGCAGACAGACAGAAAGGGAATTTCCATTGGTAGGGTATTCTGCGATCACGGAGCAGATCAAGCAGAGGGTGGATGTTCTTTCTGTGTTGCAGCATTATGTGAGAGAGATCCTGATAGAGCTTGATTTCTGCACCATTATAAATGATGCGACCCCAGTTTCTTGCTCTTCTGAGGATTTCTTCCTTAAGATGGTAGTTTACTAGATGGCAGATTACATCTCTTGGGGGGTCTGAGTCTCTGCCTCGGGGACTCAGTGCCCTGTGTGGCCTCTCCATGTTGATGGGGGTCTTCTGCAGCCTCTCCAGCAGGTCATTGAATATGTTGAGGATCGCTGGTGTTAGTTGGTTCTGTTCCACAGACTCAGGGAGCCATCAGATCCATAGGTTGTGGCGGTGACCCCAGTTATTGAGGTCTTCCAGATAGCGGTGTATTTCCCACAGCTGCATTGTTTGTGTAGATGTGGTTGCCTGCATCTGGTGTAATGGTGGACAAGCGCATCTTCTACCTCCTCGAGACGCCGCGCCATCCCTGTATGTTGATGCGGAGCTCTGAGATGGCAGCAGAGAGCGTGTTTTTGATATCAGCCACCATGCTCTGGATGTCTCCCAGGCTCAATGGCTGATAGGGTTGTGGAGTAGATGCCGCTGGCTGAGAAGGGGAAGACTCCGAAGGGATTCTGTAAGGTGAGCTTGTTGGTGCTTGGCTTTCAGGAGGCCTGTGAGGAAGCCGCGGTGTCTCTTGGTTGGGTCCGGAATATCTCTGGAATATTGGGGCTCTGTGCTAGAGTCGTGTGGTGAGTGGAAGCAGAGTGTCGATGAGCTCCTGTTGGGTTTCCCCATGTTTGCTTTGGCTGATATTGTACTAAACTTCTTAGATAGTTTATTACAACTTGTAGTTGTAAAAATAGATCATTAAGGTGCCAGTGACATGTCTTGGGAGAGGACAGGGACACAAGGATGTTCGGTAAGATAGGGGCATGATAAGACCATGTGAAAGGAGAAATGTCAGATTCTACAATATGGGGAACTAATGGGGCCGAAATAAAGAAGTGAGCCAATCTAGAGCACATTTTATGGGCCGTGGAGTAAAACGTAAATTGCTTAGCGGAAGGATGTTTAATCCTCCACAAATAAAACAGGTGGTGAGATATAATACATTTGTGGAAGGAAGTTGCTGAGGAAGAGACCTTCCGTGAAGGGGCATCATGGAAAAAGGTGTCTGTCTATCTCTAGTGGGAGACATAACCAAGTTGGAATCACCACCGATGATCATAAAAGGTTGGGAGTGGAATTGGGCAGACTCAAAAATCCCATTAAGAAAATAAATTTGCCCAAAATTAGGGGAATACATGTTAACAAGGGTAAAAGAGGAGGACATGTAATCACACACCAGGATTATAACCCTTCCACGGGAGTCAATGTGTGAGGTTTTGACCCTAATAGGGCATGATTTTTTAATAAGGATTGCCACTCCAGCCTTCCCCATTGAATCAGAGGCAAGGTAGAAGGGGGGGAAGTATTTGGAGGCAAACTTCATTGAACCCCCAGCACGGAAGTGTGTTTCCTGGAGCATGATCACATCTTCCCCTGAAGATCTGAACTCTTTCAAAGCCATCCAACATTTTTGTATAGAGTTCAGACCTTTTACATTATAGGACATTATACGTAACGCCATGTTGACAGAAAGCGCAAGCATAGAAACAATTTTATATAAATGAGATCTAAGAAACCAACTTGGATGAGTATGAAAGCATATGAACCTTAGCAACAAAAATATAGAACATGTTGTTAATCCCACAGAGATAACATTTGAACGTGAATGTGGTCTTGTATGGGCCTAAAACAGGTCCTAGAAAAATAAAAAACAATATTAGAAGGCCTGAGAGGCAGCCGCGTCTCATGAGGCCGTGGTGAAAGCCATAGGCCAGTTAGGAAAACCATGAGGGCCTCCAGTAGGGAACTCAGGAATTGCTCTCCAATTGGAGTGTATGAGAGCAACAGATTTAAGAAAAATACAACCATATGTAACCATTCAAAACAACAGAACCCCTGCGTTTTTGGGATCATTTACCCAGAAAACAAAAAAAAAGGGTAACTCTGAAACTAGACTCCAGACCACAAAGGTAAGTAACCTAAAAAAAGGAAGGAGAAACCAAAAGCTCATCATTTCACACCAAGGAGGTTGTTTAGAAAAGCGAGAACGTTGGGGTGTGGAGAAAGACTTCCTTGACTGCCCCTTGACCGGAGTCCAGATCCGTCTGGGAGTAGAAGGACCAGGGTGCCAGGATGGGGGGGTGGTATGTCCTCCTCAGGCAGAGGAGGGAGATTCAGTCTTTTGATGAAGGCCTCCCCTTCCTGAAGATCCTGAAGGCTGTATTGGACCCCTTCCCGGTTGACGATAAGATGAAAGGGAAATCCCCAGTAGTACGGGACCCAGTGATGTTGCTGGTGTGCTGTGATAGGAAGAAGATTCCTACGCTTGGCCAAGGTGATGACAGATAGGTCGCTGAAAATGTGGTTCTTTGCCTCTTTATATGCGGTCTGTGACTTGTTGTGCATTCCATTATGGAGGCTGGCCACCAGGTACAGTAACTGGAAAAATATATAATTGTGGTAAATAGATAATGAATACTCTAGCTTAGGAACTGTACACCAGCATTAAAATATAGTATATTTTCACTGAACATTTATTTAGAGTTTTTCAATTCTTTATCTGATTTTCATATTTTACTCCTCCATTTCTTTTTTTAATTGCATTAAATGTAAAGATTTGTATATTAGCAAGTACTGTATAAGCAGCATACAGTAGATAAGCTTCTACTAATACTGTACCTTCCTGCCTAAAGCTGGGTACACACTAGAATTTTTGTTTTGTTTTCACCCAGCGGGCTGTGGAGAGATCGCCATGCTAACACAACCAATGTTAGTGTAGCAATCTTCCCCACTGTACTATTGTATTCTGACAGGGGGACGGGGGGACTGCCCCTCCCCCCCAACCAGAACACTCACAGAGAATGCTAGTCGAATGCTGGTCTTCCAGCATGCCCATTTAACAGAAGCCGGTCATGAGACTGGCTTCTGTAGAACAGACAGCTGTACACACAGGCTGGAAGTCAACTAATTCTTGCTGAACTGACCAATTTCGTACGATTTTCGGCTTGGGTGTACAAGGCTTAAGAGCCATTAAGATAAGATCAACCTCACAGGGAATGGATTGTTTTCAATGGGGTTGATTTACTAAAGGCAAATAGGCTGTTCATTTTGCAAGGGATTTTTCTTGAGCTTAATGAATGTGGTGAAAATAAATTTAGCAAAGAATACCTAATCATGTGCCCCTGCAAAGATGAACTACTGACTTCTCCTGCTTCACAGCCTAGCAATCATTGCAGTAGTGTGGAAAAAGTGTCCATTGAAGATCCTGTTGAATCCCAAACTTCCATGAGCATCAAATTCCTGGTGTCCTAATGTGCTTAGTGATTTAATCCAATCCTACATCACTACAATATGCAGGTATGAAGTAAGGGCCGGGGGATCAAACCACTGAGTGCTGCAGGAAAGACAGGACTCTGACACTACTGAAAGAGTTGGATTCTGCAGGACTTTTAGGGGGAACATTCTCTTCACTACTGATGAGCTCAACTAAACAAGCAACAGGAAAGATGAGTTTTTCACATTTTTTTGCATTTGCAGGGGTAGCTGTATTTTTAAGGCTGTTTTTAGTTGCACAGGTGTTATAAACTTGTTTTTTAACTACTAATATAAATTGATACAATTTTTTTTTTAATAAAGCAGATGTCTTCTACATGTACAACTGAAAAACAGGGAATATATTATACATTATCTAGATAAGTGCTGAGCACATATTCCCAATGGTGGCTGAACAATCTGAAGACTGGTGTTCATATATTGTATTGAACCAAATATTTTACTACAACTCAATAACTTTGTGAAGATATCAGGAGGCATTTTTAGGTACCTGCATTTCATTTGCATGAAACCACTTTCACCATTTTAAAGTAATGTCAGGTTTACTTTAAGTAGATTTACTTTAATTAACCTTTAAATTACATTTTATTTTCCCATACTGGGAATTGAATTCTCAGTCTACTTGTAGTGATAAAGAGGTCAGAAGGTCTGAAAAATTCCTCCCAGATTTCCCATTTTGTTTACTATTTAGTGTACTCTCTAATTAAAAAAAAAACTTTCAAGGTTAATTAGTTGTGCAGGATTTTTTTTATCTTAAAAACAAAGTTAAGCATCATTGGGCATTTTTGTTTTTATAATAAATTAACTCACAATTCAAAAACTTAATGAGAAACATTTAGCTAGTTCTGTAGTTTAAGCAAAAGATCTTTTACTTTTACTGAAACAATTGATTTAAATGGCAACATCCTTCAACTTCGTTTTTAAAACAAGGGTGAAATAATGATTAGTCATTTATCAACATTAGTTAATTATTTGATCATAAAGGAAAGAGAAAGGCGCCTCTAAGTGAAGTGGTTAACAGATTTATTACAGGCACAATGGGATTAAAACCACTTACAAGATAGTAAGAGGTCATAGGGATATAATGATTTGTCCTCATGCAGATTGCTGTAATCCTCATCTGGGGGAGAGAGAGCCGTCCTGCAGCTGTCAGAGTCCCTGGTGACGTGGATTGGTGAGGAGGTGAATATGTGATGTGGCGGCCCGGGTTCTGGAACATATTTGCCTTTCTGAAGCTTACCTCCAACCACTTTGCATATTATTGTATATATACTGTGATTCTGTACTTGCCAAATATGCTGCCAAAAATCTCCCTCCACTAAGTCTAGCTGCAACCATTTTAACTGTGGGCAGCTGAAGCTGCTGCCTGTTCACTTCCTGGATTTACACAGACACACAGAGACACACCTCCAGCTCTGCAGCTCTCATTGGCCCTCTTATGGCTCACCCCCTCCCTTCCTGGCAAACTCTCAGGAGAGTGAAAGAGAGAGCTGTGCATGATGTAATAAACTTAGGCTAATGATCAGACAAGAAAGAGGAAGTGGGCTGTATAATGTATTTACTGGCAGAAAAAAAAGTTTTACTATTCAAAGTTATACAGAGGAAAAGGTTTGGGACTTTACATTAGGTGTAGGACGTGTAAGTCCAATGCCTCCATCCCTAATATGTGAGACAAAGAGGGGGGATTTGGGACTTTAAATTAAACATGTACCTGTACGCAAAAACGCACTGTGGGTCTGTAAAGTGTTTTTATTACATATACTAATACAGATAAAGTAAAACCACAATGCAAGTAAAATAAGTATAAATGTAACATTAAATTCATATATATATATACACACACGTAGTAACATAACATGGAGATACAAATGGTGTTATGCTCACTATCGACATCCATGTTCACATTATATAGCACAAAACATAGTTGTTAAAATTGTAACATAGTCAGACATAGTTGGTAAAAGAATAAATGTGATTGCGTGTGGTGATGTAACTGTGGCATCAAAGAAAGCTTGACGCGTTTTGTGGATGTGTCCACTCATCTGGAGCGTATGCGACAGGAATATCTATGGAGTATATATAGATATAATGAACATCAGTCTGACTAGAAGAAAAAAGAAGTATAAAGAAGGCAAAGTTAAAACAACAAGGGCAGAAGATTTAATACATGAAAAAATGACTGAAGGTCCGCTTTAAGGGCAAGCCTATTTTTCACACTTGTTGTTTACAAGTTAAAATGATTTTTTTGGCTAGAAAATTACTTTTAATTACATTATATATATTTTTTTCAGACACCCTAGAGAATAAAATGCAATACTTTATGTCACAGTATTTGAGCAGTGGTCTTACAAACGCAATTAATTTTGGAAAAAATACATTTTTTAATTAATAAATAAGAAAACAGTAAAGTTAGGCCAATTTTTTTCTACATTGTGAAAGATAATGTTACGCCGAGTAAATTGACACCCAACATGGCATGCTTCAAAATTGTGCCCGCTCGTGGAATGGCAACAAACTTTAGCACTTAAAAATCTCCATAGACGATGTTTAAAAGCTTCTGCAGGTTACCAGTTTTGAGTAACAGAGGAGGTTTAGTGCTAGAATTATTGCTCTCATTCTAACGATTGTGGTAATACCTCACATGTGTGGTTTGAACACCGTTTTCATATGTGGGCGCGACTTACGTATGCGTTTGCTTCTGCGCACGAGCACAGAGGTACGGGGAGCTTCAAATTTTTTATTTATTTAAATTCTTATTTTTGATTTTTACACTGTCCTTTTTAAAAAAAATTTGGATCACTTTTATTCCTATTACAGGTGGTTCCCTAGTTACAAACATCTGATTTACAAACGACAAACGACTCCTACTTACAAACGGAGGGATACAACAGAAAGTGAGAGGAAATCTACCCCTAGGAAGGGAAATTCATTCCTGTAAGAGTTATCATGGGAAAAAGGTGTCTCCACTGATGCTTTATCACGAAGGCTTGTTTCCACAACAACCCAAAATTTTAAAAATCCGATTGTCATTGGGATAGAAAGTGAGGTGAAATCTTCTGAACAGGGGTACAGACAGCAAAACAAACATTACAGGGGTGTTAACCCTTCCCTATGCTATTCAAAAAGATTAAAAATAGTTTTTTTTGGCTGGAGCTACACTTAAAAAATATACCTGTTCTGACTTCCAGATTCAACTTAAGAACAAACCTACAGACCCTATCTTGTTTGTAACCTGGGATTGCCTGTACAAGGAATGTACACATCCCTTGTAATAGAAAAAAAGCATGACAGGACCTCTTTAATGTGAGATCTGGGGTCAAAAAGACCTTATATTTACACTTAAAAACAAAAGAAAAAAAATGTCTTTTTTTTTAAATTGTCCCTTTTAGGCCAGAGGGCTGAAGTGACATTTGACGTCGCTCCCGTCCTCAAAGGGCATAGAGTCGAGTGGGGGCTATCATCCCCTCACTCGACTTCCTGCCCATCAGGGGAAAGCATCGGATCGTCTCCGCTGCTACTGATGGATCCTGTAAGCGGCAGGGATGACCGGGAAGTGATCTTGTGGCGAATATGCCGTGGAGACCACTTTTATCTTAAAGCGGACCGCCCGCTGTTAAAAAAAATACCCGGGTTATGGCAGCTATCTGCTGCCATAACAACGATATTTAATGTCAAAGTAGCAACGTATATCCAGGGTGGGTGGTCTGTAAGTGGTTACAAAAACGGCGTTGGGTACCCCCCAAAATTCATACTAGACCTTCTGGGCATGCATCCTGGCAGGTCAAGAAAGGGGGAGACGATCAAACGTCCCCCTCCTGAACCATATCACATGCCCTCAACATGGGGACAATCAATGTTGCCCTCAGTGTTGATGGGGACAAGGGCTTCACCCCAACAAACATGGCCGTTGGTTGTGGGGGTCTGCAGGCAGGGGGCTTATTGAAATCCGGAAGCCCCCTTTATCAATGGGACCCCCAGATCCTGTCCATCCCCCCATGTGAATGAGTATCTGGTACATAGTACCCCTAATCATTCACCAAAAAAGTGTCAAAGTAATAAAAACACAGAGACAGTTTTTGACAATTTATTTATTAAAAAATGAAAAACAGTGTCCACCAATGTAAATCCATTATGGAGGTGGTAATATCTTGTTATGGGGGTGTTTTTCTGCAACTTAAACCTCAACAGACTAAAGGCTGACTGACATGTTGGCATTATATCTTTAACTTAGATGTTATAAGTTGCAATAGTAAATACAGCTGGATAAAACAAAAACTGTGTCTGTCTTCATTTCAGGTCGCAAAGCAATAAAATGTGATTATTTTAAAGAGGGGTGATTCTTTTGTATACCCACTGTACTGTGAGTAGACCCCTCCCATTTTTGTAAATATTTTATTATACCTTTTCATTTTGACAATGACACAAATGACAAGGTAAATGACACTTTGCTACAATGTAAAGCAACAAAAATAAAATATTTACAAAAATGTGAGGGGTCTACTCACTTTTGTGAGATACTGTATATATATTATTATTATAATAATACAGGATTTATATAGCGCCAACAGTTTGAGCAGTGCTTTACAATGTAGGGAGATGCTATACCAACAGTATAATTCAAAACCAAAATTTTAGAGGAGCCCTGCTCCTGTGAGCTTATAATCTAAGAGTGAGGGGCTGGTGAAATAAAAGTTAAGGACCGTGGGGCATGAACTGCCGAGGGGAGTAGAAAATTTGGTTGTTAGCTGGAGGCAGGATAGGCTTCCCTGAAGAGATGAGTTTTTAGGGATCCCCTAAAAGTGGACAGAGTAGGAGATAACTGGAAAAATTGGAGTAGTGAGTTCCAGGGGATGGGAGATGCTCTGGAGAAGTTCTGAAGATGAGCATGGGAGGAGAAGACAAGGGAGCTAGAGAACACAAGGTCTTGGGAGGATCGGAGAGGACGGTTTGGGTGATATTTGTATATAAGATTGGTGATGTAGCTTGGGGCATAATTGTGACCGGCTTTGTATGTTATGAGGAGGGAGTTACAATAGTCAAGGCTAGAGATAACAAGGGAGTAAATAAGTTTTCTATTAGTGGTGTCAACGGTTAGAAAGTGGCATATTTTGGAGATGTTTCGGAGGTGAAGTCTTGACGATTTTGATAGTGATTGGATTTGAGGCTGAAAGGACAGGTCAGAGTCTAGGATTACACACAGGACCTTGGCATGAGGGGAGGGACTGATGGTTGTATTATTGATCTTGATGGAGAAGTCAGTGGGAGGGGCACGGGCTGGAGGAAAAATTATGAGCTCGATTTTAGAAAGATTGAGTTTGAGAAAGTGATGTGACATACATGTTGATATGTCAGTTAGTAAGTTAGTAATGTGAGAGGAGACTGAAGGCATGAAGTGAGGAGTAGAGAGATAGATTTGTGTGTCGTCAGCATTACGGATGAGCCGAACACCCCCCTGTTCGGTTCGCACTAGAACATGCGAACAGGCAAAACATTTGTTTGAACACGCGAACACCGTTAAAGTCTATGGGACACGAACATGAATAATCAAAAGTGCTAATTTTAAAGGCTTATATGCAAGTTATTGTCATAAAAAGTGTTTGGGGACCTGGGTCCTGCCCCAGGGAACATGAATCAATGCAAACAATGTTTTAAAAACTGCCGTTTTTTCGGGAGCAGTGATTTTAATAATGCTTAAAGTGAAACAATAAAAGTGTAATATTCCTTTAAATTTTGTACCTGGGGGGTGTCTATTGTATGCCTGTAAAGGGGTGCATGTTTCCCATGTTTAGAACAGTCTGACAGCAAAATGACATTTCAAAGAAAAAAAGTCATTTAAAACTACTCGCGGCTATTAATGAATTGCCGGTCCGACAATACACAATAAAATAAATAATAAAAACGGCATGGGAATTCCCCACAGGGGAATCCCGAACCAAAATTAAAAAAAAAACGACATGGGGGTCCCCCTAAATTCCACACCAGGCCCTTCAGGTCTGGTATGGATATTAAGGGGAACCCGTGCCAAAATTTAAAAAAAAAATGGCGTGTGGTCTCCCCAAAAATCCTTAAAAGACCCTTATCTGAGTACACAACCTGGCAGGCCGCAGAAAAAGAGGGGGGACGAGAGGGCGGCCCCCCTCCTGAACCGTACCAGGCCACATGCCCTCAACATTGGGAGGGTGCTTTGGGGTAGGGGTAGGGCCTCATCCCCACAACCCTTGCCCGGTAGTTGTGGGGGTCTGCGGGCAGGAGGCTTATCGGAATCTGTAAGCCCCCTTTACCAAGGGGACCCCCAGATCCTGGCCCTCCCCCCTGCGTGAAATGGTAAGTGCCTAACATTTCACAAAAAAAGTGTCAAAAATGTTAAAAATGACAAGAGACAGTTTTTCACAATTCCTTTATTTAAAGTGTAAGTAAACCCTTCTATCGTTTTCAGCCAAGGAAGCTGCCATCTTTGCCTCTGCTTAATCTACAACTGCCATGATGCTGCACATGTGATCAGTTATGACACCAGCCATTGGATGGTTTGACAGTTTGATTGACAGCACAACCAATCGGAGTGTTACATTTCCGACACGTGCCGGAAATGAAACTGTTTTATGGATGGGTTTACTTCCGCTTTAAATGCTTCTTCTTTCTTCTTTCTTCTTTCTTCTATCTTCTATCTTCTTTCTTCTATCTTCTATCTTCCTTCGGTTTCTTCATCCATCTTCTTCTTCTTCTGGTTCTTCTGGTTCTTCCTCCGGTGTTCTCATCCTCCTCCGTGGTGCTGGCGTCTTCTTGCCTACGTCTTCTCGCATCCAGCATGGTGGGAGGCTCCTGCTGTGTGACACTTTTCCTCTTCTGACGGTTCTTAAATAATGGAGGGCGGGGCCACCCGGTGACCCCGCCCCCTCTGACCCACGGGACTTCCCTGTCCGCCCCCTCTGATGTCACGGGGGAATGCCACAGGGAAGTCCCCGTCAAGTCCCCGTGCGTCAGAGGGGGGCAGGGTCACCGGATGGCCCCGCCCTCCATTATTTAAGAACCATCAGAAGAGGAGAAGCATCACACAGCGGGAGCCTCCCACCATGCTGGATGCAGAGCGGCCTGAGAAGACGAAGGGAAGAAGACACCGGCACCATAGAGGAGGATGCCGGACGAGAACACCGGAGGAAGAACCAGAAGAACCAGAAGAAGAAGAAGATCGAGGAAGAAACTGAAGGAAGATAGAAGATAGAAGAAAGAAGATAGAATATAGAAGAAAGAAGAAAGAAGAAGCATTTAAATAAAGGAATTGTCAAAAACTGTCTCTTGTCATTTTTAACATTTTTGACACTTTTTTGTGAAATGGTAGGGGTACTTTTGTACCCCCTTACCATTTCACACAGGGGGAGGGCCAGGATCTGGGGGTCCCCTTGTTAAAGGGGGCTTCCAGATTCTGATAAGCCCTGCCCGCAGACCCCCACAACCACCGGGCAAGGGTTGTAGGGATGAGGCCCTTGTTCCCATCAAGATGGGGACAAGGTGTTTTGGGGGGCTACCCCAAAACACCCTCCCAATGTTGAGGGCATGTGGCCTGGTACGGTTCACGGGGGCGCTCTCTCATCCCCCCCTCTTTTCCTGCAGCCTGCCAGGTTGCGTGCTCGAATAAGGGTCTGGTATGGATTTTTGGGGAGACCCCACGCCATTTTTTTTTAATTTTGGCGCGGGGTTCCCCTTAAAATCCATACCAGACCTGAAGGATCTGGTATAGATTTTGAGGGGGACCCCACACCATTTTTTTTTATTTTGGTCGGGGTTCCCCTTAATATCCACACCAGACCTGAAGGGCCTGGTATGGAATTTAGGGGGACCCCCATGTCATTATTTTTTAAATTTTGGTTCAGGGTTCCCCTGTGGGGAATTCCTATGCCGTTTTTATCAATGAACTTTTATGTGTATTTTCAGACCGGCAATTCATTAATAGCCACGAGTAGTTCTAAATGACTTTTTTTCCTTTGAAATGTCATTTAGCTGCCAGGCTGTTCTAAACACGGCAAACATGCGCCCCTTTACAGGCATACTATAGACACCCCCCAGGTACGAAATTTAAAGGAATATTACACTTTTATTGTTTCACTTTAAGCATTATTAAAATCACTGCTCCTGAAAAAACGGACATTTTTAAAACTTTTTTTTGCATTGATCCATGTCCCCTGGGGCAGGACCCAGGTCCCCAAACACTTTTTATGACAATAACTTGCATATAAGCCTTTAAAATTAGCACTTTTGATTTCTCCCATAGACTTTTAAAGGGTGTTACACGGCTATCGAATTTGCTGCAAACACCCCAAATTGTTCGCTAGTCAGCACAGAGGTGGTACTGGAAGCCATGGGAGTTTATTAACAGACCAAGGGAGGAGGTGTAAATGGAGAGGAGAAGGGGTCCGAGGACAGAACCTTGAGGTACCCCTACAAAAAGAGGAAGTGGAGAGGAGGAAACAGAGTTATAGGTCACACTAAAAGTAAGTAAAACCTTGGACAGAGGGGTGGCGGTGGATGGGGTATACTTGGATTTTGCAAAAGCGTTTGACACAGTCCCCCACACACGGCTCATGTGTAAGGTTAGGTCTACAGGCTTAGAAATGTCAGTTTGTAAATGGATAGAAAACTGACTAAAAGACAGAATTCAGTGAGTAGTGGTTATTGATTCTTACTCTGAATGGTCTAAGGTTATCAGTGGTGTACCCCAAGGTTCAGTGCTGGGACACTTACTTTTTAATATCTTTATAAATGATATTGGATCTGAGATTAAAAGTAACATTTCTGTCTTTGCAGATGACACTAAGCTTGGCAGTGGAATAACGTCCATACAGGATGTCTCCAATTTACAAGCCGACCTCAATGCACTGTCTAATTGGGCGACTATGTGGCAGATGAGGTTTAATGTTGATAAATGTAAAGTTATACACTTATGGGCTAAGAATATGCATACATCATACATACTAGGGGGGAACAAGTGGGGGAATCAATGGTGGAGAAGGATCTGGGAGTTTTGGTAGATCATAAGCTTAATTATAGCATGCAATGCCAAACTGCGGTTTCCAAAGCGAGCAAAGTCCTTTCTTGTATTAAGAGAGGTATGGACTCCAGAGAGAGAGAGAGATATCATTTTGCCCCTGTACAAATCATTAGTAAGACCTCATTTGGAATATGTAGTTCAGTTTTGGGCACCAGTTCTCAAAAAGGATATTAGGGAACTGGAGAAAGTGCAGAGAAGGGAAACCAAACTGATAAGAGGAACTGAATTTATTCACTCTTGAGAAGAGGAGATTAACCTCCCTGGCGATGTGATTATTTCAGATTTTTGGTGCTGAAAGCGGTACCATTATTTTGCATGGAAATTTGGCGTTCTAGTAATCTAAGTAGACATCCCGGGTATGATAAAGTTTGAAACACTAAATCATAAATTATAATATAATAAATAACTATAAATAATTATAAGAAATAATAATATAATAATAATAATAAAAATGATTCAATAATGTAATGAAATCAAAAACACTGAAATTTGCTCAGTTGCAGAATTTTCGCTGTCGTTGCTTTCAGTGTTTGATGACAGATTTCCCCACAAATTGTTATCTCTCAATTCTGCAAGTGATTCTAATGTATTATCGCTGTTTTCTTGCTGGTCTAAACCTGCTTTTGATGTAAAAGGACGGTTTTGGTTGCTATGGACAATCTCCAGTTTCCAGGCAAAAAGAACAGTTTTTATAATATAAAACTGCATGCAGGGCACTGGAGAAACCACTAGGGCCAAAAGGCAGTTTAAATAAATTGATACAGTAATGTCATCTGTAAGATTACAGTGTACTGTATATGTAGTGTGTGTTTTACTTTTTGAATTTGGCGCTGTTCTCCGTCCCCGTGCGTCGCAACGCTCGCAGGGAACGGAGCCCGGGCACTGTGATAGATCGAGTGGAGGACGGCTCGCTCACACTGCGGGGAGACATTGCAGTATCCTGGGGACAAAGTAAGCAAGCTCTTCCTGGATCCTGCAATGAGATCCCGAGCCTGGCTCTGGGTTACCGCTTTTGGTACTGAAAATCCACCTCGAGCCAGACTCGGGAATACCGCCAGGGAGGTTAAGGGGGGATATGATCACCATGTATAAATATATAAGGGGCCCATATAGTGAACTTGGTGTTGAGTTATTCACCTTACGGTCAACACTGAGGAGGGGGCACTCTTTACATCTAGAGAAAAAGAGATTTCATCTCCAAATATGGAAAGATGTCTTCACAGTAAGAGCTGTGAAAATGTTGAATAGACTCCCTCCAGAGGTGGTTCCGGACAGCTCAGTAAATTGCTTTAAGAAAGGCCTGGATTCTTTCCTAAATGTTCATAATATAACTGGGTACTAACATTTATAGGTAAAGTTGATCCAGGGAAAATCCAATTTCCTTTCTGGGATCAGGAAGGAATTATTTACCCTGCTGTAGCAAATTGGATCCTGCTTTTCTGGGGGGTGTTGCGCCTTCCTCTGGAACAACTGTGGGTATAGGATTGGGTATATGGGATTGTATGATATTTTTTATTTTATTCATTTATTTATTTTTATATGGTTGAACTAGATGGACCTGTGTCTTTTTTCAACCTGCCTAACTATGTAACTATGTAACTATCAGTACTTATCAGTGCCAATCAATGCAGCCTATCAGTGCAGCCCCATCAGTGACCATTAGTGCAGGATATCAGTGCTGTCTTATCAGTGCAGCCTCATCAGTGCCCATCAGTGCAGCTTATCAGTGCCCATCATTGCCACTTTATCAGTGGCCATCAGTGCAGCCTTTTAGTGCCCATCAGTGCAGCCTATTAGTGCCCATAAGCGAAGAATATCAGTGCCCATCAGCGCAGCATATCAGTGCTGCCTTATCAGTGCAGGCCCATCAGTGCAGCTTATCAGTGCTGCCTCATCAGTGGCCATCAGTGCTGCCTCATCAGTGCCCATCAGTGCAACCTCTCAGTACCCATCAGTGCAGCCTCATAAGTGTCTATCAGTGCAGCCTTATTAGTGCCCATTAGTGCAGTCATTCAGTGTCTATCAGTGCAGCCTCAACAGTTGTGACAAACTCACCCGGGACAGAGGCTATTGGAGGGGACTGAACGCAAGCCTCTTGCCCACCGATTATGGGCCCTAGCAGTTGGGGGAATGGTGCTCTCTGTGAGCTGTATGCCTGGGGACCCTGGGGTTGGTGTTGCTTTGGATTCAGCTCCATGTCCTCCCAAAACACACAGACTCTGGAACCCGTTATATGCCATATTAGAATGATAAGACTGAATTATACTGTTGGGACACATACTGTGAGGAGATGCTAATGTCATCAACTCCACTCACCTGTCTGATGTCAGCTATAATGTGTTTAATGTAAATAAGTTTAGTCTAGGTTCTAAGGGTATTCAACTCATTGTTGTTTGTTTTAATTAACCCTGTGTTGATGTTTATGGTAATGTGTGTAAATTGAATGAGCTGATCACATTGTCCTCTATACAATGTAGGAGACGGGACGACTCCTATTGGAGCTCGTGTTAATTAGGTTAGCTTTGAGTCATCCTGGTGTATAAATGTGTGGGAGATCTCAAATAAAGAGTAGTTCTGATGTACTCCAAGACTGGTGTTGTCTAGTTCTTGGGGTTCCTATAGCCAGATCCATTGGACTCGTGTTCCAGAACTTAGGAAGCGGTATATGACGGAAGCACGCAAGCGGATAGTGGGACGTTCCGTGACATTGGCGGCAAGCAGCGGGAAAGCTTCCTGAAGTCTGGGACATCCAAACCTCCAACTGGATCCAAGATAAGCATAGCAGACTTCAGTCACCCCAGCGGAGATATGGACCTGGCATCAGAGTTCCCGGGGCTGCTGCGGATCATCCTTTCAACATACACCAGGACTGTGTCTGAGGAAGATTACCTGGAGCTTAGGCAGCAAATTCGGGTGGAGCTCTGGATTGCAGCCCTCCGTCTCGCTGGTATAAAACAGGGCAAGTGCTTTCCAACCCAAGAGCAATGGGCCAGTGACCAACGGGCATTGCGGATGGCATTCCTGGGAGAGCAGCCCCAGGAGCAATGGGTGACTGAGTTGGACAGGTTAGTCCAGCAGGAGATAGAGCTGGACAATCGTTATCGGGCTCTGCAATGGCACGCAGAGGAGGGATATTTAGGGGAGACAACAGAATGCTCTCCGGAGGGATATGACTTTGGCGGCCCTGGATTGCTGTGGGAGAGCCTTACAGATCTTTTTATGTTTGGCGATGAAGGGGAACCTGACCTTGAGGACCTGAGAGACTATAGAGAGTCTATGCTCGGTCTTGCAGGGGTCTCAGAGCTCAAACCTGATCTGGACCATTTGCTAAGGAAGGAACAGCATCTGGAAAGGGCATACAGGAAACTGCTAGAACAAGTTCAGCAGCATGCCAGAGAATCGGCAGTGGAAAATCCAGAGATTGCCGTCCCCAAACCTGAAGTGCTGACAACAGGGCAGAGCTCTGCTAACCTCTGCCCAGAAATGATAGCATCTTCTGGGTTCCATGGACAGGAGATGGTGAACCTCTATCCCCAGACATCAGTTGCAGAGACATGGGATTTGATAGACTTTTCTGCTGAGGAAAAACAACCTGATGAGCCTCCAGCAGAAGAGCTGATATCAGGGCCAAAGTTCACTGTGTTCTGCCCAGCACCAACAGTGGCTTCAGCCTTCCTGAGAGAAGAGGTAGTCGGCCTTTCTCCCACAACACTGACAGGGACATGTGATTTTCTGCCAGCAGCATCTATGGAGTTAAAACAAACTTCTCCAGCTGAAGATCTGGTAACTGAACAGAGGGTCCAAGACTTTGTCCCACACTTTTACCAATTCCAGAGACTGGGGATTTAATAGACATTCCTGTAGAGGAGGAACCACCTAGCAAACCCCCAGCAGAAGTGCTGGCAACCGGACAGAGGGTCCAAGACCTCTGCCCCACACCTGCAGCAATTGTGGAGGCTCAGGGTGAGAAGATGGCAATCACTTCCCAGCAGCAGATACAGGGGGAGAAGGGAGAGGAGGTGTGTGTTGTCCCTCCCCAACAGTTGGCCAGGGTGGAGGAAGCGGCCTTCCCTCCCCAGCAAAGATCAGTGCACCTGGGAGACAGTACCATCGACATGTCGTCCCAGCAGCCAGATGAGGGAATGGAAAAGGAAGCAGCCAGCTCACCTCCCCAATGGCAGCTACACAGTTTGGGAGTGGAGGAAGCCAGCCTCCTGCCCCAACGGTTAGCCGGAGCGGAGGATGCGGAGTCCCCAGCAGAAGTGCTGGCAACAGGGCAGAGTGCTACCAACCTCTGCCCAGCACCGGCAACAACTGCAGAGTTCCAGGGAGGTGGGGCAGTCGGCCTCCCTCCCCAACAGTTAGCTGAAGCAGATGGTGTGGGGTTTCCAGCAGAAGGGCTGGCAACAGGGCCGAGGACTGCTGGACTCTGCCCCCAACTAACAGAGGATGGATTTCCTGTGAAGGTGGATGGGACTTCAGTCTCCACCTGTATACCCCAGGGATGCTGGGCAGTGGGCCCAGATCCCCAACAGCATGACAGAGTGAGCCCAGTCACCCTGTCTTCTCTCCAGCGGCAGAAAGGACTCCAGGGAGAAGGGTCAGTCCAGGCCTCTCCCCAGCGGCAGATATGTTCTCTGAGAGAGGCAGAGGTTGGCTGGGTGAGTAATGCTTTGTTTGGAACAATTTATTTGGGGTACTGTGTGGGTACAGGCATTAGAGGACTGGAGCTACTTACTAACTTCGGAGTCAACCCGTCTGGGGTCTCCTCCTTTGTTAGTCTCCTGCCAAAAGGGGAGAAATGTGACAAACTCACCCGGGACAGAGGCTATTGGAGGGGACTGAACGCAAGAGTCTTGCCCACCGATTATGGGCCCTAGCATTTGGGGGAATGGTGCTCTCTGTGAGCTGTATTCCTGGGGACCCTGGGGTTGGTGTTACTTTGGATTCAGCTCCATGTCCCCCCAAAACACACAGGCTCTGGAACCCGTTATATGCCATATTAGAATGATAAGACTGAATTATACTGTTGGGACACATACTGTGAGGAGATGCTAATGTCATCAACTCCACACACCTGTCTGATGTCAGCTATAATGTGTTTAATGTAAATAAGTTTAGTCTAGGTTCTAAGGGTATTCAACTCATTGTTGTTTGTTCTAATTAACCCTGTGTTGATGTTTATGGTAATGTGTGTAAATTGAATGAGCTGATCACATTGTCCTCTATACAATGTAGGAGACGGGACGACTCCTATTGGAGCTCATGTTAATTAGGTTAGCTTTGAGTCATCCTGGTGTATAAATGTGTGGGAGATCTCAAATAAAGAGTAGTTCTGATGTACTCCAAGACTGGTGTTTTCTAGTTCTTGGGGTTCCTATAGCCAGATCCATTGGACTCGTGTTCCAGAACTTAGGAAGCGGTATATGATGGAAACACTCAAGCGGAGTGTGGGACGTTCCGTGACAACAGTGATTCTCAGTACCCATCAATGCAGCCTATCAGTGCTCATAAGTGCAGCCTATCAGTGCCCATAAGAGCAGCCCCATCAGTGCCCATCAATGCGGCCTAACAGTACCCATAAGAGCAGCGTCATCAGTGCCCATCAATGCAGCAGGGATCACAGGGAGGAATTGGGAGGATTGCCAGCTGGATCACACAGAGCGGGGGACCTCCCGCTGTAAAACAGCTTGAATTTGAAACACTGGCTACTGTCAAACAAAGTCCTGCATCCTGGACAGGAATTGGACCAGTGTGCTGTCTATCATAGGAGCCGGTCCAGGAGGTGGGGCTTTGTTTGGCAGCGGCCGGCATTTCATATACAAGCTGTGTCAAAGTGGGAGATCTCCGCTCAGTGTGATCTGGCCGCCAATCCTCCTGACAGTTTCCTGGCTGATCACTTCTGGCAGAAGCAGTTCAGCCTTTTTTATAAGCCATCAGATGCCCTGTAAAAAACGCCACACTGCTTCTGCCAGAAGCGATCATCCAGGAAACTGTCGGCCCAGCACCGCCCCTGCTTCAAACTCACCCTCAACTAATTTCAAGGGTTGTATTAGAACATACAAACACTTGCCTATTAATTGATTCTGGTCTGAATTTAGCAGCATGTACAGGACATGTGGCTAAGACTTTCTCTCTCTTCACTTACTCCTACTGGGGTTTCAAAGCCAGCCTCCAGAGATAAGAAGTGCTTTTACATATTTACACATAACACTTTGATATTAGCAGGTAACAGAAGAGGGCAGAAGATCCCTATACAGGAAACTTAACTCATTGTGACACGATAAAGTGAGTCATGAAAGTGATAAGGGGAGTTGACCTACTGAAAATGTGAGTTTTCTGACTTTACAATATTCCTAATATTTGGCTTCAATACTTTCTAAGCCACTCTCTTAGAATAAGCATGCTGATCAGATCAGAAAAGACAGAAATTATTTATTATTGTTTAATAATTATTATTCTTTATTATAATTGCATGTCATTTAATTTATAAAACAAATATTTCTGCATGACAGTCCGGCAACTAACATTTACAGACAGAATAGTCAGCTTCATTGTCTCTTTCATGACATGTTGTTTTTAGAACTAACAAACTATAGTAGATATTGAAGTGTTTATATTCTTTTTTCAATTCCTCTATACATTAAAGGATGATCATTTTACTGCACTTCTCGCTTTAGTAAATGAGGCCCCTTTAGTGTCAGAGGCTGATAGGAGGACAAATACATTTGTGCAGTCACTGTCCTGTTGTTCTCCATAAGAAGCCTAGGTGGTGCAATGTATCCAAAGTATGTGTAAAACTGAATACCAGCGAAATATGCAGCTAAGTTATCCAAATACAACCATATTCACTTATGTTCCATATACACTTATCTTTCTTTTGCATGTTTTCTATAATATTCATCAAACACCTTCATGCTTAGGTATGTAAAACTATGAATAATTATTGTACCTTAAGGTAAAACTGTAGCATATTTCAGCAAGCATTCAGCATCAATAGTGCATCTGCCTAAAAGGAATTTATGACGTGACCCACACATGTATACATGTTTATGTTTGTATTTCATGTGTACACTGTTTATTATTGAGATTTGTATTTTAAAAAGCATGTATGGAACAGAGTAGGGATGGAACAAGCAACTAAACAACATTATGATGCTAGATAAGAACTCACCGCTCTAGGCTAACCACTCCAGGATTATACCTCCTGCTAGCAAAAGACAGATGCAGGCTCTGCAAGTGCATTCTTTCTAAACATTATGATGCTATTTGAGTCTAAGGATCAAAAAAGAAATAATAATAATAGTGTGTTGATTTCAATAAGTCAAAAAAGACTTTAAGATTTAATACAGACTTGCATGGGGGGCCAGTGAAGCACAATCACTGGGCAGCACTAAAGCCAGCATGTTTAATGACCAAAAATAGTTGCCCCCTGTACAGTATATACATAGGTAAATATGAAATATTTATATAAATACATGTTTTCTCTTTTCAGGCAGGAGGTGAAGTGCTTTTACAAGTTTACCTGCCATTTTAACTGCTCTGTTGAAAAAAAAATGTCTTATTACAAAGAACAACATTTTGTTCCAATATATAGTTTCCTATAAAATTGATTTACTGCATTAAACCTTTTTTAAATCACAAAGTAAAGTTTATTCAATGTTCAAACGTACAGTCTAATACATAGATCAAAGAAAAAATTCAGTGTGTACAACCATGACATCTGAACTCTGATTTGGCATGTACAGAGTATGAAGATCAACAGAGGAGACCTCTTAAAAATTCCAGCTCAAAGCCCAACTCATTTTGCCCCTGCCACTCAGGGACGTGGAGGTTGTACCTGGCCAGTTGAATAGCGCTCTGCAGGCCTCCTCCCACGCCTGGGGGGGTGGATGCACTGTCACAGTGCGTCTATGTCACGCACCTCACGCTGCACGTGCAACGCCCTTTCGGCGCCGTCGCTTGCACACTGTGTTTCCAGATTTGTGGGCATGCTAGGGTGTTGGTGTACCAGTGGTTTGGGTACTTAGCTTGCCCAACCTACAGTGCTCCTCCCCCTTCTGTCCCATGGCGCGACGTCAGTGGGCCGACCCGCGCTGGCTATATATAGGTGTCCTCCTCCCGGGTGGTCTTGGCACTCCAAGTTCTACACACCGATTCATGGTCTTTTCTCCAGTAGGATTCTCTAACCTCACAAGGTAACACTCACCATCATCACTCCCCCCTGCTTCTCCCACTTTCACTCACATAGGCCTTAATACAGATTGACACTTTTTCACTGCATCTTCATCACCCTGAACACTGGGTTTCCTTTGTCTTCAGGCACTCCCCACCTATTCACTTTCACCTTACCCCCCTCTCTTCATTTATGGGGGCCTCTCGCTGTTCACTCTCACAATTGTCACCTCTCACCACTTCCATGGCTTATTATTTTGTCATCTTTTATTAATTTTTGTTTTCCCTTTTCACTTCCCCCTCAGTTCTTCCTCGTGTTGCCTTGCCTGCCCATGTGGTTGCCCCCTCTTGTCCCCCCAGGACGGTCCACCGTGGCTCCTGGTTGGGGATACCCTCAGATGACTTTTGGGGTCTCGCCTCCATGCCATCGACACATACACCCTTAGTAAGTCGCTACTGATATTGGGGGTTTCCTATTACACCCCCTACCAGCTGTACATACCTTACGCTCTTACTCATACCAGTTTCATTCCAGATATCTCACAGCTTTCTCCTGATGAGTGGCACCTAAGCCACAAAACATGTAGAGTAGGGATAAGCTTCGCATTCGAGTCGAACCCATGTTCGACTCGAACATTGGCTGTTTGATCGTTCGCCGAATTGCAAACGTTATGGGCCGTTCGCGCCAAATTCGTGTGGCGTGTCATGGCCCATAATTCCCTGCGGCATCGCAGTGCATTGCTGACTGATGATTGGCCAAGCATGCACTATGACCCGCATGCTTGACCAATCACAGTGCCGTCAGTAGAGAGAGCTGTAATTGGCCAAAGCCAGGGTGGCTTTGGCCAATTATGGCTCAGGGGGTTTAGAACATGCCCCACACTATATAAGGCCGCCTGCATGGAGGCCCTGTGTAGTGTGTTCCAGCGTGCTTAGATAGACAGAGAGACAGTGTCATTTCATTTGAGTTAGTTAAATTAGGCAGGACAGTCAGTGAGTTAGCTGCACTTACAGTGTATTGTGTATATATATGCATCCCAGGTGTTGTGTAGATATATATATATATATATATATATATATATATATATATATATATATATATACTTTGTATTCAGTTTAGAGAGATCCGTTCCTGTTATCTTCCTACTGACAGGCAGGTTTGTCTTGTTACAGTATTTACAGCTACCTGAAGAAAATTGCTGGTGTTCTTTTGATCCTATTAGTACCACAGTCAGGCAGCTAGACTATGTAGAGTTAGTGTAGTGCGTCCTCCTCACAGTGTTCAGTTAAAAGTACAAGTTAGTTTAGTGTGACCTCTGCACAGTGTTCAGCTAAAACTACAAGTTAGTGTAGTGCGACCTCTGCACAGTGTTCAGCTAAAGCTACAAGTTAGTGTAGTGCGTCCTCTGAACAGTGTTCAGATAAAACTACAAGTTAGTGTAGTGCGACCTCTGCACAGTGTTCAGCTAAAGCTACAAGTTAGTGTAGTGCATCCTCCTCACAGTGTTCAGCTAAAACTACAAGTTAGTGTAGTGCGACCTCTGCACAGTGTTCAGCTAAAGCTACAAGTTAGTGTAGTGCGTCCTCCTCACAGTGTTCAGCTAAAACTACAAGTTAGTGTAGTGTGACCTCTGCACAGTGTTCAGCTAAAGCTACAAGTTAGTGTAGTGCGTCCTCTGAACAGTGTTCAGCTAAAACTACAAGTTAGTGTAGTGCGACCTCTGCACAGTGTTCAGCTAAAGCTACAAGTTAGTGTAGTTCATCCTCCTCACAGTGTTAAGCTAAAACTACAAGTTAGTGTAGTGCGTCCTCCTCACAGTGTTCAGCTAAAACTACAAGTTAGTGTAGTGCGTCCTCCTCACAGTGTTTAGCTAAAGCTACAAGTTAGTTTAGTGTGACCTCTGCACAGTGTTCAGCTAAAGCTACAAGTTAGGGTAGTGAATCCTCCTCATAGTGTTCAGCTAAAGCTACAAGTTAGTTTAGTGTGACCTCTGCACAGTGTTCAGCTAAAGCTACAAGTTAGGGTAGTGCGTCCTCCTCACAGTGTTCAGCTAAAGCTACAAGTTAGTTTAGTGTGACCTCTGCACAGTGTTCAGCTAAAACTACAAGTTAGGGTAGTGCGTCCTCCTCACAGTGTTCAGCTAAAACTACAAGTTGGTGTAGTGCATCCTCCTCACAGTGTTCAGCTAAAACTACAAGTTAGTGTAGTGCGACCTCTGCACAGTGTTCAGCTAAAGCTACAAGTTAGTGTAGTGCGTCCTCTGAACAGTGTTCAGCCAAAACTACAAGTTAGTGTAGTGCGACCTCTGCACAGTGTTCAGCTAAAGCTACAAGTTAGTGTAGTGCGTCCTCCTCACAGTGTTCAGCTAAAACTACAAGTTAGTGTAGTGCGACCTCTGCACAGTGTTCAGCTAAAGCTACAAGTTAGTGTAGTGCGTCCTCTGAACAGTGTTCAGCTAAAGCTACAAGTTAGTGTAGTACATTCTCTTCACAGTGTTCAGCTAAAACTACAAGTTATTGTAGTGCGAGCTCTGCACAGTGTTCAGCTAAAGCTACCTGTCGAAGGTTGGTGGTGTTTTCCTGATCCTATCAATACCACAGGCAGCTAAATAAGCTACAAGTTCGTTTTTTGCGAGCTCTGCACAGTGTTCACCTAAAGCTACCTGTCGAAGGTTGGTGGTGTTTTCCTGATCCTATCACTACCGCAGGCAGCTAAATAAGCTACAAGTTAGTTTTTTGCGAGCTCTGCACAGTGTTCACCTAAAGCTACCTGTAGAAGGTTGGTGGTGTTTTCCTGATCCTATCACTACCGCAGGCAGCTAAATAAGCTACAAGTTAGTTTTTTGCGAGCTCTGCACAGTGTTCACCTAAAGCTACCTGTCAAAGGTTGGTGGCGTTTTCCTGATCCTATCACTAGCGCAGGCAGCTAAATAAGCTACAAGTTAGTTTTTTGCGAGCTCTGCACAGTGTTCAGCTAAAGCTACAAGTTAGTGTAGTGCGTCCTCTGAACAGTGTTCAGTTAAAACTACAAGTTAGTGTAGTGTGACCTCTGCACAGTGTTCAGCTAAAGCTACAAGTTAGTGTAGTGCGTCCTCTGAACAGTGTTCAGCTAAAACTACAAGTTAGTGTAGTGCGACCTCTGCACAGTGTTCAGCTAAAGCTACAAGTTAGTGTAGTGTGACCTCTGCACAGTGTTCAGCTAAAGCTACAAGTTAGTGTAGTGCGTCCTCCTCACAGTGTTCAGCTAAAACTACAAGTTAGTGTAGTGCGTCCTCCTCACAGTGTTCAGCTAAAACTACAAGTTAGTGTAGTGCGTCCTCCTCACAGTGTTCAGCTAAAGCTACAAGTTAGTTTAGTGTGACCTCTGCACAGTGTTCAGCTAAAGCTACAAGTTAGGGTAGTGCGTCCTCCTCACAGTGTTCAGCTAAAGCTACAAGTTAGTTTAGTGTGACCTCTGCACAGTATTCAGCTAAAGCTACAAGTTAGGGTAGTGCGTCCTCCTCACAGTGTTCAGCTAAAGCTACAAGTTAGTTTAGTGTGACCTCTGCACAGTGTTCAGCTAAAACTACAAGTTAGGGTAGTGCGTCCTCCTCACAGTGTTCAGCTAAAACTACAAGTTGGTGTAGTGCATCCTCCTCACAGTGTTCAGCTAAAACTACAAGTTAGTGTAGTGCAACCTCTGCACAGTGTTCAGCTAAAGCTACAAGTTAGTGTAGTGCGTCCTCTGAACAGTGTTCAGCCAAAACTACAAGTTAGTGTAGTGCGACCTGTGCACAGTATTCAGCTAAAGCTACAAGTTAGTGTAGTGTGTCCTCCTCACAGTGTTCAGCTAAAACTACAAGTTAGTGTAGTGCGACCTCTGCACAGTGTTCAGTTAAAGCTACAAGTTAGTGTAGTGCGTCCTCTAAACAGTGTTCAGCTAAAGCTACAAGTTAGTGTAGTGCATTCTCTTCACAGTGTTCAGCTAAAACTACAAGTTAGTGTAGTGCGAGCTCTGCACAGTGTTCAGCTAAAGCTACCTGTCGAAGGTTGGTGGTGTTTTCCTGATCCTATCACTACCGCAGGCAGCTAAATAAGCTACAAGTTCGTTTTTTGCGAGCTCTGCACAGTGTTCCCCTAAAGCTACCTGTCGAAGGTTGGTGGTGTTTTCCTGATCCTATCACTACCGCAGGCAGCTAAATAAGCTACAAGTTAGTCTTTTGCGAGCTCTGCACAGTGTTCACCTAAAGCTACCTGTCGAAGGTTGGTGGTGTTTTCCTGATCCTATCACTACCGCAGGCAGCTAAATAAGCTACAAGTTAGTTTTTTGCGAGCTCTGCACAGTGTGCACCTAAAGCTACCTGTAGAAGGTTGGTGGTGTTTTCCTGATCCTATCACTACCGCAGGCAGCTAAATAAGCTACAAGTTAGTTTTTTGCGAGCTCTGCACAGTGTTCACCTAAAGCTACCTGTCAAAGGTTGGTGGCGTTTTCCTGATCCTATCACTACCGCAGGCAGCTAAATAAGCTACAAGTTAGTTTTTTGCGAGCTCTGCACAGTGTTCAGCTAAAGCTACAAGTTAGTGTAGTGCGTCCTCTGAACAGTGTTCAGCTAAAGCTACAAGTTAGTGTAGTGCATCCTCCTCACAGTGTTCAGCTAAAACTACAAGTTAGTGTAGTGCGAGCTCTGCACAGTGTTCAGCTAAAGCTACCTGTCGAAGGTTGGTGGTGTTTTCCTGATCCTATCACTACCGCAGGCAGCTAAATAAGCTACAATTTATTTTTTTGCGAGCTCTGCACAGTGTTCAGCTAAAGCTACCTGTAGAAGGTTGGTGGTGTTTTCCTGATCCTATCACTACCGCAGGCAGCTAAATAAGCTACAAGTTCGTTTTTAGCGAGCTCTGCACAGTGTTCACCTAAAGCTACCTGTCGAAGGTTGGTGGTGTTTTCCTGATCCTATCACTACCGCAGGCATCTAAATAAGCTACAAGTTAGTCGTTTGCGAGCTCTGCACAGTGTTCACCTAAAGCTACCTGTCGAAGGTTAGTGGTGTTTTCCTGATCCTATCACTACCGCAGGCAGCTAAATAAGCTACAAGTTAGTTTTTTGCGAGCTCTGCACAGTGTTCACCTAAAGCTACCTGTAGAAGGTTGGTGGTGTTTTCCTGATCCTATCACTACCGCAGGCAGCTAAATAAGCTACAAGTTAGTTTTTTGCGAGCTCTGCACAGTGTTCACCTAAAGCTACCTGTAGAAGGTTGGTGGTGTTTTCCTGATCCTATCACTACCGCAGGCAGCTAAATAAGCTACAAGTTAGTTTTTTGCGAGCTCTGCACAGTGTTCACCTAAAGCTACCTGTCAAAGGTTGGTGGCATTTTCCTGATCCTATCACTACCGCAGGCAGCTAAATAAGCTACAAGTTAGTTTTTTGCGAGCTCTGCACAGTGTTCAGCTAAAGCTACAAGTTAGTGTAGTGCGTCCTCTGAACAGTGTTCAGCTAAAACTACAAGTTAGTGTAGTGCGACCTCTGCACAGTGTTCAGGTAAAGCTACAAGTTAGTGTAGTGCGTCCTCTGAACAGTGTTCAGCTAAAGCTACAAGTTAGTGTAGTGCATCCTCCTCACAGTGTTCAGCTAAAACTACAAGTTAGTGTAGTGCGAGCTCTGCACAGTGTTCAGCTAAAGCTACCTGTCGAAGGTTGGGGGTGTTTTCCTGATCCTATCACTACCGCAGGCAGCTAAATAAGCTACAAGTTATTTTTTTGCGAGCTCTGCACAGTGTTCAGCTAAAGCTACCTGTAGAAGGTTGGTGGTGTTTTCCTGATCCTATCACTACCACAGGCAGCTAAATAAGCTACAAGTTAGTTTTTTGCGAGCTCTGCACAGTGTTCAGCTAAAGCTACCTGTCGAAGGTTGGTGGTGTTTTCCTGATCCTATCACTACCTCAGGCAGCTAAATAAGCTACAAGTTAGTTTTTGTGAGCTCTGCACAGTGCTCACCTAAAGCTATCTGTCGAAGGTTGATGGTGTTTTCCTGATCCTATCACTACTGCAGGCAGCTAAATAAGCTACAAGTTAGTTTTTTGCGAGCTCTGCACAGTGTTCACCTAAAGCTACCTGTAGAAGGTTGGTGGTGTTTTCCTGATCCTATCACTACCGCAGGCAGCTAAATAAGCTACAAGTTAGTTTTTTGTGAGCTCTGCACAGTGTTCACCTAAAGCTACTTGTAGAAGGTTGGTAGTGTTTTCCTGATCCTATCACTACAGCAGGCAACTAAATAAGCTACAAGTTAGATTTTTGTGAGCTCTGCACAGTGTTCACCTAAAGCTACCTGTCGAAGGTTGGTGGTGTTTTCCTGATCCTATCACTACCGCAGGCAGGTAAATAAGCTACAAGTTAGTTTTTTGCGAGCTCAGCACAGTGTTCAGCTAAAGCTACCTGTAGAAGGTTGGTGTTGTTCTCATACTACAGGCAGGCAGTTGATTTTGCTAGCTGCAGTATCAGTATATATATATATATATATATATATATATATATATATATATATATATCCCAGCTTAGTGCAGCTACAGGCCATTAGTATGTCCGGAAGGCCAACAAGGAGAGGCAGACAGTCACAAGCCAATAAAAGAGGGCAAGCAGGCTCTTTGTCTAGAGGCAATAGTGATGGTCGTGGAGACGGTGCATCCTCATCAGTACGTGGCCGTGGGACACACTTGGCCTTTTTTTCGGCAGCTGGCCGTGTTGAGCCGCAACATGCGGAAGACTTGGTCGAGTGGATGACTCTCACCCATGCTCAGGGTACTTTGTCTGGCAAAGCAGCTGCCAATGTGGCCTCTTCCCTCAACTCAATGGCATCAATGACTCCTTCGCTAGCCCCACCATGTCCTCCTGAGGATTCCCTCAAACTGTTTGACCACTGTATTGGGTACATGCTCCAGGAGGATGCCCAGTGTTTAGAAGGCTCTGATGATGATACTGAGCTAGATGAAGGCAGTAATGTGAGCATGGACAGAGGGGGTGCCCAAGAAGGACAGCAATCTGGCAGTCATGCTCCCCCTGCTGCAGGGATGATGAGGTCACTGACTCAACGTGGGTGCCTGATAGGAGAGAGGATAAGGAGGAGGCACATCACCAACGAGGCAGGATGCCGTCCAGGGGCCAGCCTAAGGGCAGCACACTGACTGCATCACACCCCAAAGCTCTGCATGTGCAGGGCGCTGCTGTCTCTGTGCGTTATTCCAAAAGTTCTTTGGTGTGGGCCTTTTTTGAGACGAGTGCATCAGATCGCACCGCTGCTATTTGCAACATATGTCTCAAGCGTATCTCGCGTGGCCAAAACATCTCCCGCTTGGGCACCACATCCTTGACCAGACATATGCTGACCTGCCATGCAGTTCATTGGCAAGCGTATCTAAAAGACCCACACCAAAGAACAAAGAGGACCTCTCCTTGCTCCTCATCAGCTGAGATCTCCAACCCCACTATACCTTCAGTCCTTTCTGAGACCTGTACTGAGAGGAATGAAGGTGTAGAATTAGGTGAGTCACAGCCAAGTACTTGTGGGCAATCTGCACCGACGTCAGATTGTACCAGGCAAATTTCCCTGCCCCAGCTGCTGCACCGCTGAAAGAAGTTCGCTCCCAGCCATCCACATGCCCAGCGGTTGAATGCTAGCTTGGCAAAATTGCTAGCACTTCAACTGCTGCCTTTTCAGTTGGTAAAATCTGTCCCCTTCCGTGAGTTTGTGGAATGTGCGGTTCCTCAGTTGCAGGTACCCAAACGCCACTTTTTCTCATGGAAGGCGATTCCAGCTCTCTACCGGCATGTGGAAGGCAATGTCTTGGCCTCACTGGACAGGGCAGTCAGTGGTAAGGTGCATATTACCGCTGACTCATGGTCCAGCAGGCATGGACAGGGACGTTACCTAAGTTTCACCGCACATTGGGTGACTCTGCTGGCAGCTGGGAAGGATGCAGGACAAGGTGCAGTAGTGTTGGAGGTTGTTCCACCACCACGCCTCCAAAATGCCACTACTAATGATTGTGACACACCTCTCTCCTCCACCCCCTCCTCTTCTTCTTCCTCCATGGCCTCTTCCTGTGCTTTGTCCTCGGAACCAGCAGTGCTCCGTAGCCATTCAAGGGGCTACGCAAGTATGCAGGCCAAAAGATGCCATGCGGTGCTTGAGCTGGTGTGCTTGGGGGACAGGAGCCACACTGGGGCAGAGGTTCTGTCAGCTCTGCAGGGGCAGGTTCAGAGGTGGTTGATGCCATGCCAACTTAAGGCAGGAATGGTGGTTTGTGACAATGGCACCAACCTCCTCGCTGCCCTCCGACAGGGACAAATGACCCATGTGCCCTGTTTGGCTCACGTCCTTAACTTGGTGGTGCAGCGGTTCTTGGGCAGGTACCCGTGCTTACAGGATGTCCTGAGGCAGGCCAGGAAAGTCTGTGTGCATTTATGCCGGTCATATAATGCCAGTGCTCTGCTGGCAGACCTCCAAAAGGAGTTTAACCTGCCCAAGAACCGCCTAATCTGTGACATGCCCACCAGGTGGAACTCAACGTTGGCCATGCTGCAGCGGCTGCACACACAGCAGAGGGCCATCAATGAGTACCTGTGCGATTATGGCACCAGGACAGGGTCAGGGGAGCTTGTTTTTTTCCCCATGCCATTGGGCCATGATCAGGGATGCATGCACTGTCCTGTCACCATTTGAGGAGGCCACGAGGATGGTGAGCAGTGACAATGCATGCATCAGTGACACTGTCCTCCTTGTCCATCTTTTGGAGCACACTCTGTGTGGAATAATGGACAGGACACTTGAGGCAGAACAGAGGCAGGAAGAGGAGGACTTCCTTAGCTCTCAAGGCCCCCTTTATCTAGACAGTGTTCCTGCGTGCCCGCCGATCACACAGGAAGAGGAGGAGGAGGAGGAGGGGGAGGATTGTGTCAGTATGGAGGTGGAGCCTGACACTCAGCATCAGCAGCAGTCTTTAAGGGATCAGTCCCAAGAAACACATGGATTTGTACGTGGCTGGGAGGAGTGGCTGCGGACCATGTCCTCCTTAGTGACCCAGAGGACTCCGGACCGAATGCCTCAGCAAACCTACGCTGCATGGCCTCCCTGATCCTGCAAAGCCTGCGGAAGGATCCTCGTATTCGTGGTATCAAGGAGAAGGAGCAATATTGGCTGGCAACCCTCCTTGATCCACGTTACAAGGGTAAGGTTGCAGACCTTATCTTACCATCGCAGAGGGAGCGGAGGATGAAACATCTTCGGGAGGCCTTACAGAAAGATCTGTGCAATGCGTTCCCAGAGACTGGGAGGTTACAAACTCCTGTTTCTGGACAACGTGTTGCTGAGGCTTCGGTCAGTCAAAGAAGGAGCGGTGGTTTTTGGTCCGCAGCCCCAAGGTATGATCGGTTCCAGCAATCATCGCCAACGTCTGTTTTACATGGTGCAGGAATACCTAGGGGCAAGATCTGACTTGGACACCTTTCCCACCGAAAATTCTCTGGGTTACTGGGTCTTGAGGATGGATCACTGGCCAGAGCTTGCACAGTATGCAATTGAGCTACTGGCCTGTCCTGCATCCAGCGTTCTTTTAGAACGCACATTCAGTGCTGCTGGAGGCTTTGTAACCGATCACAGGGTGCGTCTTTCCACCGACTCGGTCGATCGACTGACCTTCATAAAAATGAATCAGTCTTGGATCACCACCAGCTACCAAGCACCTGATGCCGATGTAACCGAATAATTTTTTTTGAAATCTCATATCCCTTCAAAGACTGCCTATGCTGATGCTGAGTGACTATACTGAGTAATTATCCTCTTCCTCCTCAATGATCATGCTGATAGCTTGTAAGAACATTGGTTCTGAGTGCCACCACCAGTGCCTAAGGCCCAATTTTTCAGCCCCTGTTTAACAGGGGTGTGTAATTACAATTTTTAATGCAATACTTTGCAGCAGGGCTCGTTTCTGCGTTCCAACTAGAGTATCTGTGAGGGGTTGCAGTGTTGTGGCACCAGCACGAGTGCCTAAGGCGCAATTTTTCAGCCCCTGTTCAACAGGGGCATGTAATTACAATTCTTGATCTAATATTTCACAGCAGGGCCCGTTTCTGCGCCCACCAAGAGCGAGTGAGGACTTACAGTGTTGTGGCACTAGCACCACCACCACCAAAGGCCCAATTTTTCTTCCCCTGTTCAACAGGGGCATGTAATTACGATTCTTGATCTAATATTTCACAGCAGGGCCCTGTGAGGGCTTACAGTGTTGTGGCCACAACAACACCTAAGGCCCAAATTTCTGCTGAGTATATAGGGCAGGCCCCTACTTTCAAACGAAAGGAGAAAAGCTTAAAATAAATTTTTTGGCTGGAGCTAAACACATTAAAAATGTACCAGTTCAAAATTACAAACAGATTCTACTTAACAACAAACCTACAGTCCCGTCTTGTTTGCACCGCCTGTATACTGCTGTTCAGAGTATATAGGGCCTGGTGGCCCCATGCCTTTCCTTTTTTTAATTTAGGTGCGGGGTTCCCCTTAATATCCATACAAGACCCAAAGGGCCTGGTAATGGACTGGGGGGTACCCATGCTGTTTGTCTCACTGATGTTCATTCATATTGCCAGGACCCGACATTACATTAAAGCTGCAAGCAGTTTTAAATGACTTTTTTTCCTTTAAAAATGACATTTTGTGCAGGGACTGTTCTAAGCACGGGAAACACGCGCCACTTTACAGACATACTATAGACACCCCCAGGTACCATATTTAAAGGAATATTTCACTTTTTTTTTTAACTTCAAGCATCATTAAAATCACTGCTCCCGAAAAAACGTCCGTTTTTAAACGTTCTTTTGCATTGATACATGTCCCCTGGGGCAGGACCCGGGTCCCCAAACCCTTTTTAGGACAATACCATGCAAATTAGCCTTTAAAATGAGCACTTTTGATTTTGAACGTTCGAGTCCCATAGACGTCAATGGGGTTCTAACGTTCGTGCGAAGTTTCGGTCCGTTCACAGGTTCTGGTGCGAACCGAGCCGAGGGGTGTTTGGCTCATCCCTAGTGTAGAGCTATAGGATGCTGTATATCTACCCATTTTACCTATACCTTTCAAGTTCATGGAATATCTACCCCTCCAGGCTCATCAAGGCCATAGGCCCTGCAGGCAATACTTTGTATCGTGGCTTTAAAAAAATTCCTTTTTAGTGAACCAGGAAACATATTGTGGTCGTACAATCAGATGTTACTATCATGCTTATTGTCATTACATTGTTTATATATATTATCTTTGTTACCAGCATCATTTGCATGCTCCAGCTGTACTATCCATCATGTATTATATGTATGCTACCATGTACTTTTGATACTACCTTCTTGCTTCCAATAAATTTCTTTATGTTCACCCCAGTACCCTTTTGCAGTCACGTGCTTCATATAAAGTCCCACCTTTTTCTGGCTTAGCCCTTTTCCTTTGGTTCAGACTGGGATGGAAATACTTGACCTCACCAGATCATGATTTCAATTAAAGTTTCTAGGGATGGAAATACGTGACCTCACCAGGTCATGGCTTCATTAACGTTCCTAACTACAACCCCTTTTCCTCAATGACTTAAATCTTTTTCCCTTCACTGTTTAATATGTTCGTCCTGCGCCATTTTTTCCTTTTTTTTCTTTTTATTGCTACTTCGCTTTCCCACCTTCCTTTCACCTTCTCTTTCAATGTCTTTCTATGTTTTGTGTTGTTCCTTCACCAATCAATCCCCACCCAAGGTTTTCACTACTTATGATAACCTTTATATGTCCACTACTGTTATTGATATGTGTTGATAAACTTTTTTGGAATGGCCTGTCCGTGTTACATTATTTATTAACTGTATACCCTGACATGCAATAATGTAATAGCATTACTACACATTAACTTTCATATATATATACTCTTTGTGGTTGCACTTTGGAATCTGCCGTGAGTGTCGGCCCCTCCGTGCCTGGCGGGTTACAGGAGTACTTATGTGTGACTCCTTGTAAGTCGCACTGGGTGGGGTCTCGTCCAGCTCTGGGGTGATTCCTGGTCTGCTGGTATGTGGGATCATCTGACAGTCCTTCATGGGAATCTCGGTTGGGAGGTCCCCTCCGTACATACATAGGTAAATGTCTGAAATGTTTGAAACAGTTATTGGTTGCACTTATATGATTGTTTGTGCGTTTCTTTGCAGAAAACCTATCCGCTGAAGAAGACCCGAAAGAAATGGGTTGAAACGCATCAGTTTCTGTCTTATCAGACATGTTTGCTATGTAATGCTATGTATATTTCAATGTTGCAATATAATAATATTTGTATTTTTTGGGGGGGCTACCGTCTTGCTGAGCTCATATTTTAACCTCTATGGTAATTTTGTACATAAATACATTTTTATCAACTAAACACCCTCTTTCGAATTCCTTATTACCTACCTACCTCGCTGCTAAAAAAACCCATTTGGGGGAACCTTCCCATATCATATTATCCGGGGTGTGCAGCAACCTTACCTCTTACCTCTCTATGTATGTATCTTTCCCATGCACTAAAGATTTCCTTATTTAAAATATATATGTTGCATGCTACATTTTTACTGTGGAGGTGTTCTAAATGGCTTGTCCTTTGTTTCTGTCAATCTTGATTTTTTTTTCACAAGTTCCTCTCCTTGGTTTCATTTCTCTTTCTACTATTCCCACTTTTTATCTCTACCTGTTCTCTAGTTGGTGTCTGTAATTGTTTATCCATTGTGGAATTATTATGCCACCCTCTCCATTGTAAAACTTTCCATTGGTTGTCTTTGGGATACTCCTCTTCTCTCTAATGTTGTAGGTGTCAGAATCCATTCCTTCCATTCCATCTTATAGCTATCTCTCCTTCTACTATTGTTCACTTATTTGAGGGGCCTCTTTTTCTATTTTAATCATAGCCAGAGTTGCCTCGTCCAAAAGCTCCCCTGCATTCACTGCTCCTATGTTGCCATTTTTAGTAATGCATCACACTGCAACACACAGTAGTGCATTATCATGCATTGTGGTACCTTACCTTAGACTTAGAAGTTGAGGCGCCATTTAAAATGTAAATAACTACAGCACACTAATTCAAAGTATCCATAAACTTCAAATAGCTATTGTACATTCTGGCCATTTTGACAGGTTCGGTCAATACTTTAAAGTCTACAAGTACCTTGCAGGTAAATCTCTAGCTTTGCGTGGATTCTGCCTGTGACCCCATCATGACTTTTACCATGATATGGACAAATGTAGTCAGTATTTCACCCAGTAAATCTGCCATAGTGTCGATGTGTCAGGATAAGTAATATCAAGTCAGTAAAGGGAAAGTTGTTTACATTTTACAAAGTGGCATTAAAGATAGATATTTAAATGTTTTGAAGTGAACATTTTGTGCTGCAATTTGAGTATCAAAAAGTTATAGACAAAGTCCCTGTCTGGTTTTCTAATTAGTACTACATACAGTATGTGGGGGTCTTGCCACTAGATCAAACTTTTTTGGTCCTGTGTCTTTACAACCTGTAAAGCTGTGAGGGGTTCAGACATTGCTTTGTCTTTCAAAATAGCAAACAAGGGGAATTTTCCTCTAAATGGGACTTTAAGGGGCACTGTTCCTCTACAGATCAAGACCGTAAATATAAAAAATATTATTTTATTTGAAAAAGGTTAAAAGTAGGATATACAATACAGAGAGTGTACAGGATACAAATACAAAAATATGCAATGATACAATACAGTTGGAGACAACCACTGCTCTGTTGGATAAATAAAGCAACAGAGATGACCCAACGAGTTAGCGATATTTGTTCTCTTCTTTAGGGGTAGATGGTTAGACACAGGACGTAAATACATCTATCATTGAAAAAAGACAGGTATAAGAATATACGCATTGTAAAACAAGCAAAACATAAAAAATTCAGTCAATTTGTGTGAATCCACTGACCATGAAACTTGCATAAAAAATCGATGATTTTGCATCCACATTAAAACATTTGGAAAAAATTCTGCTGCCTTAAGCCAATCAGTTCAGGTCCAGAGAAATGGGTACACCCAGGAAAAGCAACCCAAGACCCAGGATGGTCACTCACAGAGGGCGCTCCATCTCAGCCCCAATGGGAATACTCCATGTATGGCCCAAATCAACAAATATTGCTAGAGACAAAAAAAGGAGGGGAAATAAATATAGTGTTAGGACCAAAAATGAGGGACCTTTGCATTGAAATGACTATATAGGTGTCTGTTCGGAGCATACATACCTAGCTTGTTTCTGGATAGTACAGGAACAGGAGAGGGCTAGAGGTCAGAAACCGCTACCTTCAGATGTTTGTAGTCCGTATGCCAAAATAAATGTTAAAGGGGCCTATGGAGGGGGAACATAAACAAATGGAGAACATTGTTGTCTGGTATAGATGTATCAGTGACATTTTTCTCGTATGGAATGGGACTATTGATCGATTACAAACTTTTCTTTATCAGCTTAACCACAGTAATTTCAGTCTAACGTTTACTATGATGTGGGATTGTTGTTCCATCACTTTCCTTGATGTTAGCATCCACAAAGATGAGAATGGCTTACTTACCAGTAGTCTATATAGGAAACCTACGGCTGGCAACTCCATACTACACGCTAGCAGCTTCCATCCACAAGTGTTAATTTCCTCTATCCCCTACAGCCAGTATCTGAGGATAAGGAGGAACTGTTCGGATGATGAAGTGTTTAGAAGGGAGGTGAATTTACTTAAAGCTTCTGGCACGACGTTATTCAAACACATACCTGAAGAAAGCTTTCAAAAGGGCATGTGCCAGGACAGGCGATGATCTGCTTTATAACCCCTCCTCTATAAAAAAATAAAAGAAATCCAATTTCCATCATCACAAAATTCTCAAATCAACACAAAACCATCAGGCGTATCGTCGACAAATACTGTCACGTTCTAACCATAGACCCTCTCATAGGTCCTTTTGTGTCAGACACCCCCGCCTTCAATTTCAGACAGGCAAGATCCCTAATGGACCAGCTAGTCTCCAGTGTATTCAGGGGAGGAGGATGAAGAGATCCCTGTAAACGTGCAGAAACGTTTGCCTGCGATGGATGCAATTACTGCCAGTTTCTAAACACATCAAAAATCATTATACTACCTAACGGGGAACACTACAGACCAAAACACTACGCTAATTGCCAAATTCCGGTGTGGTTTATCTCTCCTCTGTGATTGTGCATGCTTTTATGTTGGGAAGACCATACAAGAATTTTGGCGAAGAGCTTATCGCCATATCACTACAATGAGGACCTGCAATCCCGTCTTCTCCTTGGAAGACATGTAACTGATATACATGATGGGGTTTTCCCTAGGGTCTCCTTCCTAATCCTTGACCGCATACATCCAGGTATGCAGGGAGGGGATTGGAATAAGACTTTATTACAGCATGAACAAAGGTGTATTTTCCGCCTCAATGCGACAAAACCACGTGGCCTCAATGGATCCATCTCCTTCAGACCCTTCCTGGAAGGTTTCACCTCAGGGGGGTCTGAATGGGAACCAAATCACTCCAATGAGAGATCTCTAGGGAAATGTCTAAACTAAGTTCTGCAGAAAAATTATTTATATATTTTATATTTTCTATATAATGAATGTACATATAAGCCATTCTTTTGCAGTTTTTGGCATTTACCATCTGATTTTGCAACTCTCCATTTCTATTAAGTAATGTCAGAATTTTCACTTATATACTGCAAAGAACTAGTTTAGATATTTTCTGTGGATGATTGTACATCTATATGATTCGGTGTTCACAATATTTTTCTATGTTTTTCTGTTTCCTTCCTCCTGACATGTCTTCCTTGTAGCCATTCCGGTCTGGGTATGAATGATTTGGTGCACCACAGCACCCGCCCAGTAGGTCCCTCACTCAGTGCATGGGGGCCGTTCACGCCATTTAATGACGTGTCCCGCATCCTTTGATTGGAGTTTTAGAGCTGGTTTTCCTGGTTGCTGTGACTCTGGATGTGCACTGCAACCGCCGACGCGGGACAGCGTCGCCATTATGTGACATCCGGCGTGCATTTGCCGGACGTATGATGTCACCATGCCTGGTCCAGGGTCCATGTGACGCCGGACATCCTCTTCCCATCAGGAAGTCATGGCAGAGGCGCTTTCATGCGCCGGGAACTCGGGGGGCGCTCTTTGACCGTGAGTTCCTCCCCACCACCACTGGGATTGGTCCATGTGATCTCCATCAACCCCATTAAACAATGTCCATTCCAACATCATTTTAGGCTGCACACCCAGGTCAGATGGGACTATACCTGAACCGAGCCCTAATCAAGGTAATCCTTTTAGAACTATCCAGTTACATTGGGGGGTACTAATACTACATACATATATACTATAAGACAAGTACCATTGCTCGGGTCCATATTTATGCATATCACTCCGTGACCTGATGGTGTCCTTTTTTTTATGCCCCCTCCATAGGCCCCTTTAACATTTATTTGGGCACACGGACTACAAACATCTGAAGTTAGCCGTTTCTGACCTATAGCCCTCTCCTATTCCTGTACTATCTAGAAACAAGCTAGGTATGTATGCTCCAAACAGACACCTATATAGTCATTTCAATGCAAAGGTCCCTCATTTTTGGTCCTAACACTATATTTATATCCCCTCTTTTTTTTGTCTCTAGCGATATTTGTCGATTTGGGCCATATGTAGGGTATTCCCATTGGGGCCGAGTTGGAGTGCCCTTTGTGAGTGACCATCCTGGGCCTTGGGTTGCTTTTCCTGGGTGTACCCATTTCTCTGGACCCGAACTGATTGGCTTAAGGCAGCAGCATTTTTTCAAAATATCTAAACATGGATGCAAGATCACTGATTTTTTATGCAAGTTTCATGATCAGTGGATTCACACAAATTGTTTGACTGAATTTTTGATTTTTTACAATGCGTATATTCTTATACCTGTCTTTTATCAATTATAGATGAATTTACGTCCTGTGTATAACCACCTACCCCTGAAGAAGAGAACAAATATCGCTAACTTGAAACTCGTTGGGCCATCTCTGTTACTTTATTTATCCAGCAGTGGTTGTCTCCAACTGTATTGTATCTTTGCATATGTTTGTATTTGTATCCTGTGCACTCTGTGTATTGTATATTCTACTTTTAATATTTTTCAAATAAATTAATATTTTTTATATTTACGGTCTTGATCTGTAGAGGAACAGTGCCCCTTAAAGTTCCATTTAGAGGAAAATTCCCCATTTGCAATTTATCTAGTTTAGGGATGTGGGCAATAACTCCTCCTTTTTGGACAATAAGCACCATTTAGTAATTTGTCTTTCAAAATAGTCCTACTTTCAGTGTACCTTAGCTCCATCTCTACAACCAAAAAGGTAGTTCTTTGATTCTTTATGGTGGTAGTTGCCAGGCAGTTATCCCCTGATAGAGGAAGACTAAGGTTCAAGAATGAGCTACTGAGCTGTTCCCCCTGCAAAGCATTTAGAAGTTGATTGGCCCACCCTGTAATAGATACACATTCTACATGAATACATGGACCATCTGGATAATTTTTTGTGGCTCTTTATAACTCAAAGGTACCCTGACATTTTAATGATGACTTCACTACTGGGAGTCAGTTCTCCCCCCTCCAAGGCACCTAGTGCTGTAGCTTCTCTTTTCCTTACTTCAGATTTTTCTGTCTTGTCCTAATCTCTTGCTTTACTTTACTCATACTTTTTATCTTATCTTCAGCCTGCTGTCCTGGTGGGCCAACAGAGCCCCACTTCTTATCTTTCTTTTGAAAATAATACTTGTTATGACACAAATCTCTGACATGAGAAAAACTTTACTGATTCCTCTGTTGGACTTTGTCTTTTGGTTTATTTCATGATACATCTTATTGTAACTTTTGCCGTTCTCTTTTGTATTTAGCTGGGACTGTGTTCCTACTGGGCCCTCTGGCAATGTCTGTACTATACTTTTCTGAAACTTAATAAAACTATTTTTTTTTAATGTATATCTTATGTAGCACTAACTCTCGGTGGAGCTGCTGGTTTAAAGCGGGCTGTTACCTTCACTCTCGATACCTCTGTTTCACCGTCACCGGGTCTAGGGTCCCGTTGAGTTTACCTCTGGACGATGTAGACATCAAACACTTGAGTATATTTTCCAATGCTTTAATGAACAAGTAATAAAGGAAGTAGCAGGAAAGAGGCAGAAGGAAAGTTGCAGGGAAGCTCAAATACCTTTCCTTAGTATTCTTTTGAACATTCTTTGGAATTGAACACTTGTAGTTGAATGCACTCCCCTTGTGGAATTCAATCTTTGCCCACCTGGATAGGCCTCTCTCACTTGCCTAGCAGCCAGTACACAGCACAAACAAAAGTCTCTGCCACAGACTTGTTTGGAATAAAATCCATACGATCCTCTGCCACAGGATCTATTGGTTTGTGATGAATGTCAGACACAGTACTTGAACCTTTAAGCCAACCTGGCAGTACTATGCAGTAAGATTACTTCAGGATATGTCCTCCAACTGAGTCACCAGGCCCCTCTCCAGACCAGCACTCTGTGTGATCCTTCCATGATGGGTCCTCCCCTGGGATCACCTCAGTTGTCCAGCTTCTTCACTCAGGATAGACAGCTCAGGACCATTCCTCTGCTGCTGTGGTAGGCCCCAGACAGGCTTCTGGGCCCACCCACACGCCGCAGCGACGTGGGCCTCCGGAACGGAGGACCACAAGGTGGTTCTCTTAACACATACCTGTCGGCCAGGAGGGCCAGCAGGTGGCTGAAAATGAACCCCTAAACATGGCGTCTGTCCCATAAATACCCTCTCCCAGAATGCAACTCAGAGGACCACCTCCACCGAGTCGTCTCCGGGACAGAGGAGCACTCATACGCTTCAACACGTTGCCTTTCCAACACCAGCCCATGGTGACAACGACACCCACTGGTGCAGTGTGGAACTACGCGCAACTCAGCCAAGCTGGAACAGAAGCAAATCTAACTTCCTCTAACAAGTAACCTACAAGATTTACCTATCAGCAGTAGATTGAAAATCTACCAGTGCTACACTTAGTTTTGAAAAATATATACCAAAGCACTACATTAGCATGATGGAGGTTTGAAACAAAGATTCTGTTTTGTGAACTATTGGTAATCTTGTAATTTTCAAGACGACTTCTCATTTAAAAGTGGGGTAGACTGCTGTAATCGTCAAAACAGTTACTCCATAAATCTATGTGTAAATAGAAGAAAACAAAATACCAGACTCATATATCTGTTAAGCAGCTGTTTTTATCAGGCGTGCAAAATACAGTATGTATAGCTATAAATCAGTGGTATAATTTACATTTTTATGTTAATGCAACATGAAAATATTACAGTTAGCATTTGGAGTGAATAGATTGGTTAATGGGCACTTACAGAATTAACGTTATTTTGTTTACCCAGAGGTATGCCATCCCCTGCTACACAAGCTGTCATATACAGACTGCCATCACAAACAATCCCCATCATAAGTACACTGCTGCCAACTTCATTTAGGTTCACAGATCCACTTGTCTACTGTGTTCATCTGTCTGTGGTAGGCTTAGTTATTGTCATAAGCTAGTACATCCCATGGCATATGTCTTGCTTGTGAGGTATAGCTGTATTTAAACACTGCTGCTTTGCAATCTGCTAAGATTATATGATGAAGAATAAATGCTTTTGTGAAAAGAGTAAGTAAACTGATTTTTATGTTAATGCATTTTTCATGTATATTGACTATAAGAGTGAATTTAAAAGAAATGCTTTTCTAGTTTATATACCAGCATTAAAAGCATTTTTAGTACTTCTTCAAATGAATGTCAGAAATTTTCATATTAAGTGTATGAGGTTTAATACCAGGTGAATGGCCACTGCAGAGCTGTCAGATTCTAAATCATGTTTAACAACTACTTATTCACCTAAATGTACTTTATATGTTCTCATATATTCAGAAAAAAATGATTTTATTTGCCTATTATCTTAAATCATATGTATGATGATTATGCAGTCCTAGGAATAGTAAATGGGCACCATAAGTTGAACATTTTCATTTAATTCAGGTGCCAGGGATGCTATGGGACAGGAATGGGCTTACAGAAAAGAACACGCTACTGGCACCCATTTCCTTTGTTAACCTTAAAGCTGAACTACAGGCAAAAAGCTAAAATACAGATGAAATGTATTTAAACATTTTACCTGTCAAATGATTTTCACCCATAATTCAAAATAAGATTTACACAGCCTTGCCAGACGGGAAAACACATACTTTTCTCTACTGCAGTTAGAGAGATTGTAAAGGTAATTAAAAAAAAAAAATAAAAAAAATATGACAAACATGTCTATACTTACCTGCTCTGTGCAATGGAATTGCACAGGGTGGCCGGAAACTCCCTCTTCTCGGGTCCCCTGCTGTCACTCCCGGCCCTTCCTCTCTGTCCAGTGTCTCCATAGGAAGCCACTTTCTGTGGGGGCACTCGTACATGCTCACTCCTGAGCCCTGCAGCCATTGACACAGACAGTGGGACTCGTCCCCACCCCCACCCCTGCCCCCCTCTCCTTCATTACTGGCTTTGACTGACAGCACTCAAACCCAATGGCTCATGGTGCCCCAGCAAAGCCAGCGAGATCTGGAAGTGAAGGGAGAGAAGAACTGCAGACATGCACAGCGCTGGATCGAAAGAGGGCTCAGGTAAGTAAAAAGTGGGGTGAGAGGGGATGCTGATGCCTAAACATGTTTTTATCTTAATGGAAGGAATGCATTAAGATCAAAAATGTAAGCTTTAGAACCACTTTAAGAATTAAAACTACTATGGGTCTTGCCCTTGCCCCCGGTCTGTAAATGTGATAGTGAAGAATAGCAGCAGACTAATGAGCTCATCCCTCTGTCACTTTACTCCCATTTTCCCTCTGCATGTTCCCTGTAACCACCTGAGTATTGCAGCACAACTGACTGGCTCCCTATGCTGTATTTTCTTCTCCCAGATTGAGCTTTTCTGTACAGGGTACTGCAAGGGGTTGTTACCAAGCCAAATTCAGGTACTTACACTAGTTACTCCTAACAAACAGAGGAATACACAGTTGAAATACATATACGGGGGCTGTTTTACCAAATATTTGTATTTCTGACCATTCAATCTTGAAGTTCACACATTCTGCCAGGTAGTACAGTTCTGCCAGTTAGTACAGTCAGGGTTGTGACCTTACTTTTCACTTCTGCAGTTACAGCTAGTTCCTGCTGTTCATGTACAGCCTGTATCTCTGTGAAGCTGCTCATTTCCCCTGTCAGAGGGCTTGCTTACACTTGCAGTTAGTAGAGCACCAAAAATAGAAAGTTTGTCTGGGTTTTTACTACCCCACAACCTTTCCCTTTAACTCCAAAAGCAGCTGGGTTATAAACATCCCATAGATCAGTGATGGTAAACCTTAGCACCCTAGATACTGTATTTTGGAACTGTATTTCCCATGAAGCTCTTGCACTCTGAAGTGTAGTTGAGCGTCATGGGAAATGTAGTTCCAAAACATCTAGGGTGCCAAGGTTCGCCATCACTGCCATAGATAAACTGCTTTGTTTTGGAAATAAATAAATGCTTGTTGCATTTGGCAGGTAGTACCACTTCCAAATACGACCAATTCAAGTAAATGGGGCTACAACGTATCCGCCCTGCAACCAAACACAATACATAAAGTTGCGACGCAGTGGTGCGGCATTTACAGGGTTAAAACAGGTGCCTGTCAAACACCTCTGAAAAGTTATTTACCACAGATCACTTTTCAAATGGTGTGGGAAATGTGTAAAATGTGCCAGAATGTTGTGTGTCAGTACATGCATATTCAGCATGCCTGACTGGCTTTGGATTCTGCTCTTTCCTCTCCTCTTCTGAGTGCTGATGGGGATTACATGCTAAATCAAGGTCCTTATACTAGTTACATATTGAAATACATTTAATCATGTTTTCACAAAAATAATAATACTGTAGAAATTACATTTCTTATGTCTGCCTGGAGGTAAGCTTCAACACTTCTAACAAATCATACTTCGTAAGGTTGTTTAGCATTTGATTTTATATTTTATTTTAAACTGAATTTTAGCTGAAAAAAAATCCCTACAGCTTTAGTCACATCACTTACTAAAGTTTGCCCCATGAGGTGCAGGCAGCTGGATTCTGTAGAAATCTTGACTGCAGGAATGCCTGTCCTCTTCTTGTAAGGAATAAGGGCAATTTCACACTGAGTCGCCCTGGGCACTGGCATTTTAGCTGCGCTTTTCGGCCACTAACGGGGCACTTTTAACCCCCGCTAGTGGCCGATAAAGGGTTAAAAGTGCCCGCAAAGCACCACTGTAGTGGCGTTTTGCCGGTGCTTCAGCGTCGCTGCCCATTGGTTTCAATGGGCAGGGGTGTTTTAGGAGCAGTGCATACACTGCTCCTAAAGCGCCTCAAAGAAGCTGCTTGCAGGACTTTTTTGAGCATCCTGCCAGCGTACCGCTCCTGAAGTGAGAGGGGAGGTGCTTTACAGGCGCTATTTTTAGCGATATAGTGCCTGTAAAGAGCCTCAGTGTGAAAGGGGTCTAACACAGGCATATCTGCACTGAATATTTTTTTGGTAAACATCAGCTTTAAGACCTATGGAAATGGTAAAGAAGTGTATCATGTTTACTACTTCCTGCTTTGCAGTGTTACACGTTGGTCGTGCTTTTTTACTCCTTCACAAAAATTCCCATTAAAAATGATGGCGGACCCATTAAAAACAATGCACTCCCTAAATTTAATACAATCTCAAAATAAATGGAAAAGCAAGCATGTATAGATTTGAAAGTTACATCAAAACACCATGATAATAACGTTTTCTTTAAAGTTTATCTCTATGCAAAACCTTTTTCATAGTTTTGGATAAAGTGGGGAAAAGTTAGACCTTCTGTCTCCCACTCTATTGGTATTGGAGACAATTGTAACTGAGATGGATAGTTAAGGGAAATTCAAAATTTGTTAGATTTGTCACTAGAACAAAAAGAGAGGAGAAGTTGTCCTTCAGTGACACTTGTTCTAGGGACAGATGTCTACTGCCCTGTACACACGATAGGATTTTCCGACAACAAAATCCATGTTTTTGTTTCAACAGATGTTGGCTCAAACTTGCCTTGCATACACACAGTTGCACAAAGTTGTTCGGAAATTCCGAACGTCAACTATGCGGTGACATACAACACATATGACGAGCCGAGAAAAATTATGTTCGATAGCCAGTGCTGCTTTTCTGCTTGATTCCGAGCATGTGTGGAACTTTGCGTGTCGGAATTGTGTACACACGATCGGAATTTACAACAACGGATTTTATTGTCAAAAAATTTGAGAACCAGCTCTCAAATTTTGTGTGACGGAAATTCCGATGGAAAATGTCCGATGGAGCCTACACGCGATCAGAATTTCTGACAACAAGCTCCTATCAAACATTTTCCGTCGGAAAATCCTATCGTGTGCATGGGGCATAAGAGTGGAATTTCCCACACTTTAGGAGATTTCTTTTAACCTTCTGTTCAGTTGTTCTCTGATTCTGGAAGAATTTCCCTCCCCATTGGTGAAAAAAAATTACCTGGCTGGAGTTTTAACCCTTCCAAAATTAAAATAAAGGTGCAGCATACATATATTTGAAAACAATGTAAACACAGATGAGTGCAAAAATAAATACTTCATTAAATTAGCCATTCAGTGGAGATTTTATCATGTATTTATTATACTTATTTTGATCACACTGACACTGGTTTCTAATTTATAGAGAACACTGAATGTTTCACATTATTTAGTTTCCCATAGAGGAACTCTCAGTCAAATTTGACAGTTATGCACACGTACATGTGGAGCTTGATTTACTGAAGGAGTTCAGTGTTTATTACAAAAAGAGTGAATATTGACTTCAATTATCCAGTCAAGTGCAGCGAAAATTCATACAAAGAAATTTGCTTTACACATGATTGAATAATCAAAGAGAATAGTTAATCTTTCTTTTAGAGAACTCCTTTAGTAAATCAGCTCGTACTCTAGTGCCAGGTGTGACTCCATGCAAATAGTGCCTTGTGTGGCATTTGAACCTAAAAGAAGAAAACTATGTCCAGGGTAAGTTATCTGTCCTCAATCACACCTTGGATGTCCATTTACATGTGAGCAACCAAGGAACCTGTCATTGAATTGTACAGGTTTTTTGGCACAGCTGATCACAAACACCTATGATCTCTTCCAAGGTTGTAAGCTGATTCTTGGCAGTGTGTGGCCTTGATCAGCCACGTGAATAATGTTTAAGAGGTATTACCACCCACACAACAAGGTTGTGAGCAGAGCCAGGAAGATGAGGAGAATGATGAGCAGGAAATGGGTTAAGTTTTGTGTCATAGAAAAGCCTTGGGGAAACAAAGGCTGTTGGCTGTAATGTGCAGACCTGCCATCAACAGCACATGTTTTTGCCTACTGCTCCACTGATGAAGTTGCAGAAATGGATTTTAGATTTGTTGTGCGTATGTGCCCAAAAATATCTATGTGGGGGTGCTTACCACTGTGCTATATGTAATATATTACAAATTGCCCTATTCTGCACACTGTGCAACACATTGCGTTCATTTACTAAAAATGGAGAGTTGAAAATCTGGTGCAGCTGTGCATGGTAGCCAATCAGCTTCTAAATTTAGCTTGTTCAATTACATTTTGACAAAAAAAAAACTGGAAGCTGATTTTTGCACTCTCCAGTCTTAGTAAATCAAACCGATTACATACTCCACACGGCTCCATTATGAGCACTGTGCTCTAAGTTACATTCTCCATATTTTTAATCATAGCAGTAATGTCATAGTAAAAATTAAAGATTATTCATACCAGTGGGATGTATGAATTCTACCCTATTCATGGAAAATGCACATATTTGATAGTTTTGTTTACAATAATATTATTGCCAATTATATGGGCATAATTTATGTGCTATACTTTACAGTAAAGCAGGGTTTTTCAACCAGAGTTCCCCCAGACGTTGCTAGGGGTTCCTTGAACAATTAGCAATTTCTGCCTCAAAGATATGTTCTCACTGGCACCATTGAACTTTTTATCTATCTATAGGGGAGTAATTCTTATAGCTACATAGTAACATAGTAGGTGAGGTTGAAAAAAGACACAAGTCCATCAAGTCCAACCTATGTGTGTGATTTTTTTTTTTTTTAATTGTATTTTTTATTGAAGGATTTCAAAGAAAATACAACATAGAGTTACTGTCAAACAATTGGCAGTACAAAATGAGTACAATTATTCAAAAAGTATAAAACGTAAATCGAAATTTTCAGAGCAAGATTACAGTGTTACCAACTTCACAGATTAGCAAAGTGAAAGGATTATGCTATTAGAGAGTGGGGGAATAGTACCGGGGTTGAGTTCTGTGTGGTATTGTGTGATTTTATGTCAGTATTACATTGTATATCCCTGTATGTTGTGGTCGTTCAGTTGCTCATCTAATAGTTTCTTGAAACTATCGATGCTCCCCGCTGATACCACCGCCTGTGGAAGGCAATTCCATATCCTTGCCGTTCTTACAGTAAAGAACCCTCTACACAGTTTAAGGTTAAACCTTTTTTCTTCTAGTTTTAATGAGTGGTCACGCGTCTTATTAAACTCCCTTCCACGGAAAAGTTTTATCCCTATTGTGGGGTCAGCAGTACGATATTTGTAAATGGAAATCATATCCCCTCTCAAGTGTCTCTTCTCCAAAGAGAGAATAAGTTCAGTGCTCATAACCTTTCTTCATATCTAATATCCTCCAGTCCCTTTATTAGTTTTGTTGCCCTTCTCTGTACTCACTCCATTTCCAGTACATCCTTCCTGAGGTCTGATGCCCAGAACTGGACAGCATACTCCAGGTGCAGCTGGACCAGAGTCTAGTAGAGTGGGAGAATTACTGCTTTATCTCTTGAGTTAATCCCCTTTTTAATGCATGCCAATATTCTGTTTGCTTTGTTAGCAGCAGCTTGGCATTGCATGCCATTGCTGAGCCTATCATCTACTAGGACCCCCAGGTCCTTTTCTATCCTTGATTTCCCCAGTGGTTCTCCCCCCAGTGAGTAGATTGCATTCATATTTTTGCCACCCAAATGCATTATTTTACATTTTTCCACAGTAAACCTCATTTTCCATGTAGTTGCCCACCCCATTCATTTGTTCAGATCTACTTGCAAGGTTTCCACATCCTGTGGAGAAGTTATTGCCCTGCTTAGCTTAGTATCATCTGCAAATACAGAGATTGAGCTGTTCACTCCATCCTCCAGGTTGTTTATGAATAAATTGAATAGGATTGGTCCCAGGACAGAACCCTGGGGGACCCCACTTTCCGCTCCTGACCATTCCGAATACTTCCCATTTATCACTACCATTTGACCTTGCCTTTGTAGCCAGTTTTCAATCCATGTACTCACCCTATGGTCCATGCCAACTGACCTTACTTTGTACAGTAAACATTTATGGGGAACTGTGTCAAATGCTTTTGCAAAATCCAGATACACCACGTCTATGGGCCTTCCTTTATCTAGATGGCAGCTCACCTCCTCATGGAAGGTTAATAGATTGATTTGGCAAGAACGATTCTTCATGGATCCATGCTGATTACTGCTAATGATACCGTTTTCATTACTAAAATCTTGTATATAGTCCCTTATCATCCCCTCCAAGAGCTTGCTTACTATTGATGTTAGGCTAACTGGTCTGTAATTTCCAGGGATGTATTTGGGCCCTTTTTTAAATATTGGTGCTACATTGGCTTTTCCTCAATCAGCTGGTACCATTCCAGTCAGTAGACTGTCAGTAAAAATTAGGAACAATGGTCTGCCAATTACTTGACTGAGTTCCCTAAGGACCCTCAGGTGCAAGCCATCTGGTCCCGGTGACTTATTAATGTTACATTTTTCAAGTCTATTTGTAATTCTGTCCTCTGTTAGCCATGAGACATGGCTGGTGCTAGCGGGTAGAGGAGAAGGAGAAGAGTGGACACACGTCTGCTATTCTCCCCTTCTTACTGTAATCCGGAAAGCGACATGTATGATGTAATTTCTGGGTCAGCCTTTCAGTGTCCCCAGCTGGCATTGCCAGGAAGGGATGTATTGCAATGCGAACTGCATTGCAATACATTCAGTGGACACCAAAGGAGACATGCAGGGCCTAAAAGACCCTGCATGTCTCATTAAAGAGAACCTGTCACCTGAAAATGATCACATAGGCGACTTTTTATCCCGTATGTGATGAAAAACGAACTTATCCACTTGCCCCTCTGAAGATTTACCCCCATCATGACCAGACCATTTGTTTGATACGGCACTGTGCTACATTAATTGAAAATTGTGTGGTTGTGCGACACTGTACCTAAACAAAATATTTATGTTTATTTTTTACTAGTAATGGGGGGCAATCAGCAACTTATAGTAGGACTGCGATATTGCAGTGGACAGTCTGGACACTAACTGACGTTTTTGACACTTTATGGGGACCAATGATACTAATACAATGGATAGTAAATAAATAAATGTAGCGCTATGTGTAAAATTATAAATATAAAGTGCAAATCTCTAAAATAAATAAATCCTACATATAAATGAATAGTCCATAAAATGAAAAAATGAATAAATAAAACATGAAAAACTCTTCTTGTGATCAGTGTATCCACACAATTCCACCACAGTGATTGTTCATCCTCAAAAGGAGTGCACACCACCACCAGTAAAAATGCGCACTCACCTCCCAGATGAGTCAAAACTCATATGCGGATCTCCCCACAAGCTCTTTGCTCTCACTTCCTCTTCCCAATCAATGGTGGGTAATCCAGATGGCTCTTTTCTTAATGGTAACTCAGCTTATTAATATCCAAAGAAGCGGACCATCTCCCAGCTTGGCTCAAGATTCCATGAGTTCAGGACATGTAAATAATAAGTATAGAGACCATAGTGTTCTCCGTATACAAATTTATTCAAAGCCCCCAAACAGACAAGTTGCACTTACAAGATAAAAACTTTTAAAATCACATAAAAACCTCCAGAGTAGCACCACCGTGTCCACATACACAGTGCCTGGCTGGGCGTGACTATCAGCTCCTCCCTTCTAGACACGTATCGGCCAATCACAGGCCTTCCTCAGTAGTAGTTCTACTACTATTCTGGTTCTCCGCCTAATGATCGGCAGGTTCTGGAGGACATCGAGTCCACAGTACCGGCAGATCAGCTCCCATTGTATCTAATCACATCGGGAGTGGGTCACCAGCGGAGTGAATGGGTGACCCAGAAGTGGAAGTGTCGGATTACGTACTAGGTACATGATCCGGCACAGAGGGGCCACCCTCCTGTGTGCGGTTCGTAAACTGGTTATGGAAAAAAAAAATGTTTTTGCAAAAAAATAAAGTTACACCCAAACACATAAAACCCCCACACCAAAAAAGTTTGGAGGACCCCCCCACCCCAACATATGCACACATACGAACGTAAACGCATGCGTCGGGGGCACCTACAAAAAGGTTGATTGTGATACACATGTTACACATCGCCGTGCACGCTGGAGTGAAAGCAAAAATTCTAGCACAAGACCTCCTCCATAACACTAAACTGATGACATATAGGGGGCTTTTGAAGCATCGCTTAAAGAAAATATAGGGTACTGAATTTTGTCGCCATTTCACAGACACACGCAAATTTAAAGTTTGACATATTGGGATATTTAATCGGTGTTTGCGTTTTCTAGACCTTTGCAGTATTATTAACCACTTCAATACAGGGCACTTATACACCTTCTTGCCCAGACCAATTTCCAGCTTTCAGCGCTGTCGCAGTTTGAATGACAATTGTGCGGTCATGCTACACTGTACCCAAACTAAATTTTGATCATTTTGTTCCCATAAATAGAGCTTTCTTTTGGTGGTATGTGATCACCTCTGTGGTTTTTATTTTTTGCTAAACAAATAAAAAAAGACCAAAAATTTTGAAAAAAATAAGTTTTGCTTTTGTTTCTGTTATAAAATTTTGTAAATAAGTACGTTTTCTCTTTCACTGATGGGCACTGATAAGGCGGCACTGACAGGCACTGATAAGGTGGCACAAATGAGGTAGAACCAATGAGCGGGCACTGACGGGCACTGACGATGGGCACTGATATGCGGCACTGATGGGCACTGGTAGGTGGCACTGATGAGTGGCACTGATATGCAGCACTGATGGGCATTGATAGGCGGCACTGATGGGTAATCATGGATGGCACAGGTGGGCACTGATGGGCACTGATGGGCACTGAAAGGCTGCAAAGATGGGTTTTTATGGGTGGCACTGATAGGCGGCACTGCTGGACACTGATGGGCACTTATTAGTGGCACTGCTGGGCACTGATGGGCACTGATAGGCATTGATACGTGGCACTGATGGGCACTGATATGCAGCACTGATATGAGGCGCTGATAGGCATCCTTGGTGGCACTGGCAGTGGTAGGCATTGTGAGTGGGCACTGTTTGGCAGCTGCCTGAGCATTGATTGACAGACTGACACACCGCAACAACGATCGCCGCGATGCACGCCCCCGGGGGCGCGCAGCGGCTTAATATCCTGAGGACGTCATATGACGCCCAGTCAGGGTATTGAAACCACTTTGCCGCCATCATTCTGCTATATGGTGGGTGGCAAGTGGTTAAGGGACATAAAAAATTTTAACTACCACCATTTTATTCTCTAGGGTGTCTGCTTTCAGAAAATATATAATGTTTTTTTTGTAATCTTCAGGTCTAAATGATTTTTTAAACATTTGTGAAAAAAATGCAAAAATGGCTCTGGCAGCAAAAGGGTTAAAAGCATATCTTAAACTGTGTTTTAGAAATGCTCATATATCTTAATATTTTCTCTTTTATACCCTACTGGCGGTCTTTCTGCATATAAAAAAAGCCCCCAAAAAATCCAAATCAATAATGTCAGGAAAACATTACCTGTTGTAAGAAATGTTATCATGGTAAAATTGCATTAACGCAATACTTTTTATCTCTTGTATTATATCTATTCTCAGATTCCACAGCAAGCAGGTTGTAAGGGCATAACTAATGAAATGTGCATCAACCCAAAATATCGCAATTTGCAACTTTATAGCCTAGCTGTTCAGTGATGAGAAAGAATAAAAAATGATATTACTTCTATAAAATTTGGTATTACTTCTGGCTGTGTAAGATTATCACAGAGCTTAAGATGTAAATGCATGGAGATGATTAAGCTTTACCTTAGATTATATTTTACTCATGTCATATGGGTTTTGCACACCCTTATGCCGCATACACACGATCGGAAATGCCATCACCAAAACTCAGATGAGAGCTTTTTGTCGGAAAATGCGACCATGCGTGTGCTCCATCGGTCTTTTGCTGGCGGAATTCCAGCCAGCAAAAGATTGAGAGCATGTTCTCTATTTTTCGGTCGGGAAAAGTTCCTATCCAAAAATGCGATCGTCTGTATGCAATTCCGACGTGCAAAAAAATCATGCATGCTCATAATCAAGTATGAGACGGAAACGCTCGGTATGGTAAAACTATTGTTCGTAATGGAGATGGTACATTCGTCACGCTGAAACTTTTTAAATAGTTTAATGCAGCGCGTTCTCTTCTTCTTTAGAATGCTAGAATAATGAAGTTTTACTGCTCATATTCACACAGAGTTCTCACAAACTGATTTCTTTGTTATTTATCGTGATCTCCTTAATAATAATTTTTGTTTTTAAAGCCAGATCTCCATAATAATGTTTATAATATTTTTAATAGTCATTTTTATTTAATTTTTTTAATCAAGATCTCCTGTTGTTTTTTTAAAATATTTTATAGCGATCTCCATGGTTTTTTTTTGTATGTCACGTTTCCACAACAACATTATTACCTTGTTTTTGTAAACCTCAAGGAGGTTGCTTGGCGTCCCTTGTTAATTAGACATTGTATTTTTGAAATGAACCTGCCTACTCACAAAAAACTTTCCTATTTGAAGAAAAACACATAGGCAAGTATTTTCATTTAAAAAATCTACATTTATTCTGGCTCATAATAACAAAATAAAGAGGAAGGCAACGCTGGAGAAACTGCTGGAATTTGTGAAGCCTTTGTACCCCAGGGCAGACATCAACTCTTTGTAAATTAAAATCGGTAGCCTGAGAAGTCCATATAATAGGGAGCACAATCTGGTCCAGGACTCCCAAAGATCACGAACAGCAACAGATGACATATATGTCCCCAGGCTGTGGTACTACCACAGCCTGCGTCTTCTGTCAGACCAGACTGAAGCCAGGACATCACTTTCTTGTCTTCCTCGCAGCCTTCCCTCCACGCTGACCTGCAGCCTTCCCTGCAGCATTTCCTGCAGGCTGTGGCTCTGGAGGTGGACTTGTGGCAGGAGGAGGAGGAGGAGGAGGATAGGGGAGCTCACATAAGTGGACATCATTGGTCATTTGCCCCCTCAACCCCTTGTGAATGGCCTCAATTTTTTTTTTCACAGTTGAGGCATTGGCCTTTCTCTATTTTGTGCAAATTTGAGGCTATATAGTAGCCATAGGCCTCTCCAGCGTCGAGGGGGGTTTCAGGGCCTCATTAGCCTCCTTAATGAGGACAAGTGCTGCCTCCTCCATGTTCCTCCCCTTTCTGGGCCTTTTGGGTGGAAGGCGGAGGGGAGGGACCTGGGATTGAGTGAGGCTGGGCCCAACCTCCTCCCGTGTGCCACATTCCAGAGCCTCCTCTTGGCTGAGGTCTTCCTGTGTATGAAAAAGGGACATAGTTTTAGTTTTTGGTTCATCAATCACACACAATTTTAAACTCATGACTGTTGCAAATTGAATGTTAATAAATAGAAAAGACTATCATTCTGAGCCCAGCATTTTTCAATCTTATCCCAATCATTTTTGGCCCCTACTCTCTATTGATATGTCAAACACTTTTAGTTAAATCATTAATTTCTTAGCAATAATAACATCTAGTTAACAACAATAATTTTCCCACAAAAAAATGGTTAAAAATACTGTACCTGGCTCCAGCTGGGCTCCTCAATTTCTTCCAGGATGGAAGGCCCAGGTTGGTCCTCGGAAGCCTCAGCTGGGGTTGAGGGAAGGGTTGAGGGAAGGCTGGATGGAAGGGGTCGGAAGAGTCGAAAGTAATTCCCTGGCTTCCATCTGGTCTTCCAGAAACCGCATCTTTTTGTAGTACCACAGACTGGGTACATACACATCCTCTGCTGCTGCTCCTGACCTCATGGACCTTCTGAAGTTCCTTCCTATACGTGCTTCTCAAGCTACCAATTTTCCTCTCCACAAAGTCGATGTCTGCATTGGGGACCTGCGTCTTCACAAATTTCAGCAGTTTCTCCAGCGATGCCTTCCTAGATGGTTTATTTCTATATAAGGGGTTTTTCACCTTCCACAAATTGCACATATCCCTGTATTTATCAATGAACTGGCCCATGAATTCCGGGTCTTTAAATTGTTTCATTTTTGCTGCAAGACCAAACAAAAGACAAAAACACTAATATCAGGCTTAACTCTCCTAATCTTATCGTAATATAGGCCTCAATCTAGAATCAGTATGGGCCAGTCATGTCCCAAGTTAAAATGTCACCTTCGTTATTACGTTTGCCGCTTCCGTTCCTACTTCTTCTGCACACAGAACGTAGGTACGACACACGCATGTTAGCTTTATATACACTGCGCATGCGTGAAACTCCGCACGCATCGCCCGCCCCTGAAGTTCCTTCTAGAATATTCCCCGCCCCTTCTCTTTCGGCACGCAGTGGGAGACGACATGGCGGAGACACAGCAGGTGCTTGATAATAGCAGTAATGAGGAGGAAAGCCCAGAGCAAGAAACATCCCGATCCAGGAGGAGGAGATTTAAGGCCTCAAATATGGCCTTTATAGAGATGGTGGAGATGGTTGACATATTGAAGAGGGCCGACTATGATGGGAAGTATGGACCGTACACCAACCCTAATCAGAGAAAGGCCAAGACCATAACTAAAGTTGTGAAGAGTCTGCACAGGAATTTTGGGGTATGACGATCCAAGGAGCAACTGAGGAAACGCTGGTCAGACCTGAAACTGAGGAAGCAGGATCAGTATAGAAGGATCAAGAAAGTGCTTCTAAAAAGTAAGTAGTTTTCGTGTATTACGATTATTATTAATATTTGCATGCTGCTCCATGTGCTTTTCTTTACTATTGGACAGTTTAAAATGGCGACTTTCATGTTCATGGGCATAGTAATCGGTCGTAGTAAACATTGTTTGTTTGCCAACTAAATACAATGTTTTTGCCAGATACAGGATTAACTACATTTGGTCATGATAATTTGTATTAAAAGAAGTTTAGTACATTGTTGTCTAGATGGGTATGAAACTAGAAGGAATTGCAAACTTGATTCAGTGTAATGTAAGGAGAGGACACTCAGCAGCTGTTTACACATTTGGACTCAGGAGCACTAGTGTGGGACACAAGAACAAACTTTTTAGGGTGTCCCACACAGGTGCTCCATTGGATACTTGGGGTGTCTCCATGTGTGAAACCTGTCCAAAAAAGGGAAGTATTCCAGCTTGGTTAAGGGAACAAATCATGTCTTCAGCTTTGAACTCTGCTCAAACAGACAATTGTACCCCACTTCCAAGCAATGTTTCATATTACTATTTCTGGCCTCAAATATCTGTGTGCTAAGTATACCTTTTGTTTCATTCTCATAGGGGAGAAAAGACTCAGGACGTCTGAGGACTCCAGGAACCCCCCCCCCCCATTCCTGAAGAAAGGGACCAGGAAACACCAGAAGCTGAGAATGTGGAGGAAGGAGAGGTGGTGGAAATTGTCACCACAACAGGTGAGTGTCTGACACCACAGATTCAGGTAATAGATGTATGCCAGCATATTTATAATACATGGTGTGTATTTTTTCTTTTAGGTGATGTGCATGTTGTTGAAGAACAAGATCCTCATTTCACCACCGACAGTGCCCAAAGGCTTATCCAGGACATCATGTATTGTAGTCAGGATTCAGACTTTATAAAGCAAAAAACGCATGAGACTGACGTCAAACTAAAGAACACGATTGATGTACTAGGAAGAATATAAACACCCAAAAAATGCCACTTTTTTTTGCTTTTAACAATTTTTTATGCATTTTAAAACCAAATTTTGAAGATGCACACAGTGTGTCAACATGTGCTATCTGCCATCAGGGGATATCAATTTTGTGGCTGCAACCCCTTCCTTGCAACTCAAGTAGGTGTGAGGAAGTGGTTGCACCCCCAATTAGGGAATGATGAAAGAAATACAATGCATTAGCAAACATTAAATACATAGAATGTGATGTTAGAGGAGAAAACTTACCCTAATATTGGCCTTCTGTAGGACCTGAATGATGGCAGAACAGGTCTCTGGAATAATGATCCCCAGAGCCTGGGGGGAGATGCCTGTCAAGAACTTGAGGTCCTGCAGACTTCTCCCAGTTGCCAAGTACCACAATGTGGCGACTAGCCTTTGTTTGGGAGTGATGGCTTGCCACATGCAGGTGTCCTGCTTGATAATATAAGGGGACAGCAAAGCCAACAAACGGTGAGAAATGAGGTCCGTCATCCAGAGAAAATTCCTGAAATCATCAGGGTTATTCTCCTGGATCTCCTGCAACAAAGGCATGTGAGTGAATTGGTCATGCTGGAGCAACCAATTCTTGGTCCATGAACTCCTCCCCACCCTGTACATGGACTGGGCTTGGGTCACCGTAAGGTCCCCAACATCAAGCCCCCGCACAGCACGAACTCTACGACGAGGACGTACCCACAACATGGCTTCAAAACCGTCAGCTAGTCAGAACGAACTAAACAGAAAGCACTGAAAAACATCAAGGCTCGAAAGAACGAGCTGAAAATCATAAACGAGTGGACAAGAATGCATTGAGGATCAAATACTGTCATTTCCGGCTCTTGCAGATGTAAACACTGCCATTTTTTTCTGGAAAGCAGAGATCGATGTTTTTTTTTTAATCTCATGCTTTCCAGGGTAGAGGAGATATCTGGGGTCTCATTAACCCCAGGCTTCTCCATAATGAGCACCTGTCATGTCTTATTCCTATTACAAGGGATGTTTACATTTCTTAATATAAATAACAAAAACAAAAATTTTAAGTGCCCCGTCCCCTTGTGCTCGCATGCAGAAGCAAACGCATACAAAGGTTGTGCCTGCATGTTAGGGTGAGAGCAATAATTCTAGAACAAGACCTCCTCTGTAACCATAAATTGCTATCCTGTATTTGTTTTTAAAGTGTAGCCTATGGAGATTTTTAAGTACTGAAGTGTGTCACCATTCCACAAGTGTTCACAATTTTAAAGCATGACATGTTAGATGTCTATTTACTCTGCGTAACATCATCTTTCATATTATACAAAAAATGGGCGTAAATATTATGTTTTATTTTTAATTCATTAAAGTATATTTTTTTCCAAAAAAATTGGGTTTGAAATATTGCTGCGCAAATACCGTGTGACATAACAAATTGCAATAATTGGCATTTTATTTGCTAGGGTCTCTACTAGAAAAAAAAAAAAAAAAAATATATATATATATATATACATATATATATATATATATATATATATATATATATATATATATATATATATATATATATATATATATATATAAAAATTAGCAAAAAAATTCTGATTTTTACATGTAGGAGAGGAGTGCCAAAATTGGTTCGGTATGGAAGTGGTTAAAGCTTATTGCCAGTTGCTGCGGTGGTGGGGAGGGGGAGCAGTGTAAATATTTCATTTGCAGTAATTAGCAGCTTGTTAGCCACTTATCACATTTATTCATAATTACAGGTAGTCCTTAGATCCATATGACTGTAAGTTTGTGGCCACTGAAGCAACCATGAACTTTCAGCCTCTGAAACTGCAGTGGATGTAAGGGTACTGAGTCCACTAACTGCAAGCAGCTCTGTTCCAACATAATCCTTGTGTCTAAGGAAGTCAAAGGGTTAAAGTTGCAGATAATTATAATCATAGTACACAATCTGGGGCTAACAGGGCGGTGCCTGTATAAAAATGTGCTGTTATTCGATTGTATTTAGTTTCACATTCAGCATTACAGAAGGCAATATCATGTAACTGCATTTGCCAAAGAACAAGTAAAATAAAATAGTGTAGTAATACTGTCAGAAGCTCATATTGTTACAATTCAGCTAAATATGTTGTGTCACAAAAAATGCTGTATAGGGATTCACATATCAAACAAGTGAATGCAGCTTTTTAACACTTGAACTGCACTTGTGTGTCAGGGAATCAGCATTTCATTCTGGAATACTGTATTAAGGCACAGCAGTTTTACACTTATGCCCCGTACACACGGTCGGATTTTCCGATGGAAAATGTCCGATCGGAGCGTGTTGTCTGAAATTCCGACCGTGTGTGGGCTCCATCGGACATTTTCCATCGGATTTATTTTTTTTAAGCAATTTTTTTTTTTTAGATTTTATGTTTGTATTTTTTCCAAGGCTGATCTTTGTTTAATATTGTTTTTAGTTTGACTCCAGAATATTTTTGTGTGTGTTTTGTGTGTCAAGTTACCACAACACCATTGATATCTTTTATTATTTAATCTCAAGGAGATTGTTTGTTGTTGGTGTCCCTTGTTAATTTCACATTGTATTTTTGAAATGTACCTGAATCCTCACCAACAAACTGTCCTTTTTGAAGTAAAACACGCATAGGCAAGTATAATTCCAACAAAAATTCCTTTATTAAGGGCTCAGAACCAAACAAAGAGGGCGGCAACACTGGATCAACATGAGAAATTAGCGAAGCCTGGGACCCCCAGGGCAGACATCAATTCTTGAACATCAAGATTAGTGGCCTGAGGAGTCCATATGTAAAGGAGGGCAGTCTGGTCCAGAATTCGCAGAGATCCGGAAAGCAGCAGATGACATCTGTGTCCCCAGACTGTGGTACCACAAAAGGCTGCATCTTTTGGCCGACCAGACTGGATCCAGGGTTCTCACTTTCTGGTCTTCCTTCCACGCTTCATTCCGGGCTGTGGCTGTACTGTTGGAGATGTGGCAGGAGGAGGAGTAGGACCTGGAGGAGGAGGAGGACTGGGAGGACCTGGAGGAGAAGGAGGAGGAGGACCTGCAGGAGGAGGAGGAGGACCATCTGTGAGTTCGCAAAGGTGTGTCTCAGATGTAATTTGGCCCCTCATACCTTTGTTAAGAGCCTCCACTATGAGCGACTCACACATGAGTTGTTGTCCCTCCTCCATCCTCTGCATTTTAGAGGCAATGGTGGCAGCAATGTCCTCCTCCACGTTGTGTGGTGCTCCCAGGACCTCTGTAGCCCTCCAAAAGAGTCCTCTGGCAGCCTCCTCTAGGGCACGCCTCCTCTTGCCACTTTCTCTTTCCAGGTGTTGAGGAGGGACCGGCATATCAGGCAGCCTGCTCGGCCCGGCCACCTCCTGGCTGAGACTTCCCTGTGTATGAAAAAGGGACATGGTTTTAGTTTTTGATTCATCAATCACAATCCTAAATTAGTACTCCAAACTAACATCTAGTTAACATCATTGATTGGACAACCAGCAATATTTAGAGGAATGCTATACCTGGCTCAAGCTGGGCTCCTCCATATGTTGTTGCCTGGAAGGCCCAGGTTGGGTGTCAGAAGCCTCAGCTGGGGGGAAGGAAGCGTGGAAGGAAGACTGGAGAGTGATGACCTGGGTTCAGTCTGGCCTGCCAGAAAATGCAGCCTGTCATAGTACCACATCCTGGGGACATAGATGTCATCTGCTGCTCCAGATCTCTGCGAACCCTGGACTTTCTGGCGCTCCCTTACATATGTGCTCCTCAGGCCACCAATTAAGATCTTCAAATATGTGATGTCTGCCGTGGGGATCACCTGCTTCACAATTTCCAACAATTTATCCAGTGCTGCCTTCCTCTTTGTTTGGTTCTTGTAATGTGGGTTGTTGATCTCCCACAGACATGGCAGCTCCCTTAACATATCAATGAATAGTGACATGAAGTCATTATCTTTTAATAAGATATCCATGTTCACTGCAAGACACAACACAAGACAAAGCCTAATGTCAGACAAAACTCTCCTAATCTTGTTACAATATAGGCCTCAATCTAGAAGCAGTATAGGCACAAGTTTGTCTCTTACCTTCGTTCTTACGATCGGCGCGTCCAATGCTCCTTCGTCCGCTCACAGATCGTACGTACTACGCACGCGTGTTACGCTTTATACACACTGCGCATGCGTGTAACTCCGCCCCCCCTGACGTTCTTTCTAGTCTATTCTCCGCCCCTTTTCGTTCGGTGCAGTGGGTGAAGAGCACATGGCGGAGTCAGAGCAGGTGCTATTTTTGATAATGCCACCCCCAAAATTGTTATACAACAAACATGTTGGTTTATTCTAAAAACCGTTTCTAAATGCACATGTGATTGTGCAGGTATTAAAAAGTTTGTTAATCAAGAATGTGTGGATTTTTGTCTCAACGCTACAACACTTTTGTGGTGATGTAATTGCTGTTTTCGTAAAAAATGGTGGTTATTTCCTAAGGGCAAATCCTCTTTGCACTACAGGAGCATTTTCATTGCAGTTTCAAGAGCACTGGTAGTATAAAAAGTGTATACGCCTTTAGTAAATAACAGCCAACAGTGCTTTGTATAAGGTTACACAATCACGCCATTTTCAGGACTCCACACATTGCTGTCAGGGTCAGCTAAAACAAACACAAGCAGTAAATGTCCACAAAGAATTTCTTTTTTTTTTTTTTATTGGAAAAAGGCTTCACAAATTTGAAGGCATATTGATGGCCCCCTACCCGCAAAGAACTCCAGGTATCGTAACCGGACATCACGGGCACTCAGGGAGGGCAAGCCAGGACGGCCGCTTTCAAGCACCGTCAGTGTTTCAGGTATCACTCCGGCCTCAGGCCCAACTGAGCCAGCATAGTTGGCAGAATGTTTCCTTAAAAAGTTATGGAGAATACAGCACACTAGTATAATATGATTCAGTTTATACTCCGCCATATGGATAGGTGTCAGAAATAGGCGGAACCGGCTGGCCAGGATTCCAAATGTGTTCTCCACCACTCTTCGGGCTCTGGCCAGCCGGTAATTAAAAACCCTCTGTTCTGGGGTGAGGGTTCTCATCGGGAATGGCCGCATCAGGTGGTCCCCCAGCGCAAACGCTTCATCAGCAACGAACACGAATGGGAGTCCTTCCACATTGTCCTCTGGAGCTGGCAAGTCCAAGCTGCCATTCTGGAGACGCCTGCAGAACTCCGTCTGGGCGATTACTCCACCATCGGACATCTGGCCATTCTTCCCCACGTCCACATACAAGAAGTCATAATTAGCCAACACCACCGCCAACATCACAATACTATTGAACCCCTTATAGTTGAAATAGTAGGACCCCGAGTTGGGTGGTGGGATGATGTGGACATGTTTCCCATCAATTGTCCCTCCGCAGTTAGGAAAGTCCAACCGCTAGGCAAAGTGGGAGGCCACAGTCTGCCATTCCTGTGGCGTGGAAGGAAACTATTGAGGAAAAAAAAAAATTATATTTTTGCTCAGAAACATGGCAAGCAGATTAGGCACAAACATTCTGGGGCAACCTCCAGATAGCATTTATTAAGGGGAATTTAACAACACCAAAGTATAAGGTACACCTATCATATTCCCCCTCCCCCCCTCTCATGGGCCATTTCGAACATTATGGGGTGTGTGGAAATCTTGGACAGGTAACCCTCTTCACTTCATTGAGAGATGAATGCCTAAATACAGGGTATTACTTGGAACAGCCCCTCCTTAGTTACACTATTGGCAGCCCACTGGACAGGTAAGAAGTGTCCGAATACAAAGATATAAATACACATTGTACACATTTGAGCACATTTGAACATTCTGCTATTACCTGACTCAAGATAATAATAGGATCTTAAAAATTCAAACAGTACCATTTGAAAGTATACAGGCAGGCACTACATGCTTTGGGGAATTCATCCATAAATCAGAGCACAAAAGAGATTGGTATAGTGTGTATGGGTTTGGCAAAGTCAGCAGATAGATGATTGAGGATAGATAGAGAATTGGGATCAGCTGACTTAGCAGTTGGGGGAGGGAGGGTTACTAAAAATGATTTGGGGACACCACAAAAAAATAAGCCTCTGCCACTCTGCCTGAATTTAAAGCTAAAATAACATTTCCAAACATTTTAGGGGGTGTTTGGGGTAAAGCACTACTATGGAGCTGATAAAATACATTGTTTTAAGTGACTACATGCGGTGAATATAGGGCCAGGAGAGAACATGCTGGGGAGGTTAGTGAAGGACAATCTGTATGAAGGACCTAAAAAATGAATTACTTAAAAAACCAGCATGCATGAGGACAAAGAGGACATTCACAGCATATCCCAATCATGATAATTAGGGAATGAGGAAAGAAATACAATATATTAGCACACATTAAATATAATGAAATGTGATATTAAAGGATAAAAATCTTACCTTCATATACTCCTTCTGCAGGACCTGTATGATGGCAGAACAGGTCTCTGGGATAATGATACCCAGAGCCTGGGGGGAGATGCCTGTCGAGAACTTCAAGTCCTGCAGACTTCTCCCTGTCGCCAAATACCGCAGGGTAGCGACGAGCCTCTGCACCAGAGTGATGGCTTGCCTCATGCAGGTATCCTGCCTGCTAATATAAGGGGTCAGCGAAGCCAACAAACGGTGAAACACGGGGTCCATCATCCTGAGAAAGTTCCTGAAATCATCAGGATTATTCTCACGGATCTCACGGAGCAAAGGCATATGAGAGAACTGGTCACGCTGGAGCAACCAATTCTTGGTTCATGAACTCCTCCCCACCCTGTTCATGGACTGGACTTGTGTCAAGGTCAGGACCCCAACACCAAGCCCCTGCACAGCATGAACTCTACGAGGAGTACGCATACGCAACATGGCTAGAAAACGGTCGGCTGAACGAATTAACAGAACTCACTGAAGAACAGCAAGGCCTGTGAAGAGCGACCTGAAAAACAGTAATGAACGAACAAGAATACAATGACTATAAGTCACGCGGAACTTGCTTGCACGCACTGAAGAGCAGATACAAACCCACAAGCACAAACTGAACAGCAGAAAACGATCTGAAAACCACGAGTCTGAAAAAGCACGAATCGTCTCTCACCAAACTTTTAATAACACGAGATTAGCAAAAGGAGCCCAAAGGGTGCCGCGCTTGGTTCTGAACTGGCCTTTTCTAGTCTTGTCGTACGTGCTTGACGTCACCGCGTTCTTGGCGATCGGAAATTCCGACAACTTTGTGCGACCGTGTGTACGCAAAACAAGTTTGAGCCAACATCCGTCGGAAAAAATCCTAGGATTTTGTTGTTGGAATGTCCGAACAAAGTCCGACCGTGTGTACGGGGCATTAGGCTTATTAGGACAGACAGCTCTAGCAATAGCATAAAAGAAGCCTCTAGGAAGCAGGGTAAGATACATAAAAATGTTTTTATTATTTAAACTGAATGCTTATTATATTTGGATAATCTTGGACCTTCATAAATAATTCTTATGTGTTGTTTCCTTTTTCTTTATTGGGCAAATTTAATAAAAAAACTATTGAAAAAAAAAAAAGAAAATGTTTATATTTTATCATGAAGGTGTGCCTGAAGAAACTAGAATATAGAATGAAGGGAAATGGTGAATTAGAATCTTATTTGTATTTATTACCTATGTTCACAAATTTTTATTGAGTTTCTTGAGACGAAGAGTTCAGAACATAAACAAGAAAAATAAAAGGGAAAACAACAACTAGGTTGGGTGTCAGTAGGGGATAGACGTGAATTAATGTTTGCTCCATTAGGACAAGCTGTGTTTAACCAAGAAGTGTGCCTTAGCCCCGGTTCACACAGGGGCGGCACGACTTGCAGGTCGCCTCACCGAGGCGACCTGCACACGACTGCCACGGCGACTTGCAAAATGACTTCTGTATAGAAGTCTATGCAAGTCGCCCCAAGTTGCCCCCAAAGTAGTACAGGAACCTTTTTCTAAGACTTGCGTTGCTCCTATTAGAATGGTTCCATTGTACAGAACGGGAGGCGACTTGTCAGGCGGCTAGGTCGCCTGACAAGTCGCCCCTGTGTGAACCGGCACTTAGGGTGTTGGAGCCAAGAATCCCCTTGGTATTTTAATTTTTCCGAGCATTCTGTTTATAAGCTATCAATCTTACATAAAGACATTGTGAATTAATTCTATGAATTACTTCAGAGAGGTTGAGGGCATTAACAGATCTCTAATGGCTAGTTATTGTTATTGTTAATTTTGCAGCAAATAAGAAGTGAAACACTATAATTTTATAATTAGGGGTATAGAGGTCTACACCTATGTTTAACACAGCCAATTGTGGTGAAGGGGTTGTAAATATACCTGTTACTTCTGCTAAAACTCTGAAAACAAGAACATTTTAATATTTTAAAATTTCACCAACAATGCGAAGAGTGGTCATATGGAAGTTTGGGTTATCAATGGGAGTCAAATACAATCATAATTACTATCACTATTTACTAGTTGTAAATGCATCTAGAAGTTTGCTTTAACCCCTTCCTGCTGCTGACTCCCGTCCATTTAATGTGATCTAAATGTTCAGAGGCAGAGGCAGGCATTCCAATCATGTGACTGCTGTGATTGGCAGTCACAGCCGTCACATGATCGGAAAGCTTTTGATTGCTGGTATGCATCGGAGCTTTCTGGTACCCACTCATTACTGTTCAGGAAGCATGCTCTTAGCACAGGACAGTGTTTACCTAGAGACGCATGTATGCGGCTGCTCTACGTTAAAGCCCCCCTGCCAAATGGTTGCATATGCAGTATCTCACAAAAGTGAGTACACCCCTCACATTTTTGTAAATATTTTGTTTTATCTTTTCATGTGAAAACACTGAAGAATTTACACTTTGCTAAAATGTAAAGTGGTGAGTGTACAGCTTGTATAACAGTGTAAATTTGCTGTCCCCTCAAAATAACTGAACACAAAGCCATTAATGTAGAAACCACTGGCAACAAAAGTGAGCACCCTTAGCCCCGGCTCACACAGGGGTGACTTGTTAGGTGACTTAGCCGTCGGACAAGTCACGTCCCGTTCTGTACTACGGAACCGGTCTAATAGGAGCGATGCAAGTCGCTCCGACTTAGAAAAAGATTCCTGTACTATTTTTGGGGTGACTTCAGGTGACTTGCATTGACTTCTATACAGAAGTCTTTTTGCAAGTTGCCGCTGAAGTCATGTGCAGGTTGCCTCTGTGAGTCGGCCTGCAAGTCGTGTTGCCCCTGTGTGAACCGGCAGTTAGGGGAGAAGGGGTTAATGTCATAGGAATTAATAAAGCTGTTCTGGCCCACAGTAATATCTTTTTCAGTAGCATATCAGTTTCTCTGAGACAGGGTGGAACAAATATTGGTTCATCAATTGTGATAATCTTGGACATCAGTATAACCCGGCCCTTGGCTAGTTCATGCCTAATCAGATTAGAATAAGGGGTTTTATTCACTTTTCCTTCCTAGACAAATTGTTAATTATGTGGCTTCAATGTGAAAAAAAATTTGGGCAGCAGTGGAAAATATGTGGAAATGGTACAGTTTTTTTGTTAAAATTCTAATTTTAAAGGCTCTTATTCTTCCTACCAGGGCTGTCTTTAATGCAGGGCAAATGGGGCACCTGCCCTGGGCCCAATCTTTCTTCGGGGGGCCAAAGCAGCTGCTGCTTGAGCCCACGCTACCCGCGAATTGGAGCCCCAATGACAGCTTTGCAGAGCACACAGACAGAGGACACGGGAGGCTGTATTCTCGAGCTAGCCAGCAGAGAGGGGGCGGGGCTGGGAACTCCACTGATGCTCTGACCCCGCCCCATGCATCCTGTATGCTCGGAACAGAGCAGCTGTAGTGAAAGCAGTGATCGGAGTGGGAGCATCAGTGGAGCTCCTGGCTCCGCCCTCCCTATGCTGGCTGGAGAATACAGAGGGCCGAGAGCTCCACTGATGCTCCCACTCTGATCACTACTCTCACTACATCCGCTCTGTCCTGAGCATACAGGCTGCATGGGGCGGGGTTAGAGCATCAGTGGAGCTCCCAGCCCCACCCCCTCTATACTGGTTGGGGAATACAGAGGTCTGGGGGCAGGGCCAGTAGCTCCACTGATGCTCTAACCCTGCCCCATGCAGCCTGTATGCTCAGGGGGAAACAGTTGTAGTGAGAGCAGAGAGTGGAAGCCCTGCCCCTAGACCTCTGAATGTATGTAGTGAGCTTGGCTGGCCAGGTATGTCCTTACACCCATTAAATGCCTGACTGCTGAAACTCTGAGCTGTGTTATTCAACTGTAAAGCTGTGCATTGCTGAAAGTTCTCTGACCATCTCCTGTATAATGTCTGCAGTCTCTGATTGTCTCCTGTAGTATGTCCACAGTCTCTGAGTGTCTCTTGTAGCATGTCCGCAGTCTCTGATTATCTCCTGTAGTATGTCTGCAGTCTCTGATAGTCTCCTGTAGCATGTCTGCAGTCTGATGGTCTCCTGTAGCATGTCCTCGGTGTCTGATTGTCTCCTGTGGCATGTCTGCAGTCTCTGATTGTCTCCTGTAGCATGTCAGCAGTCTCTGGTCATCACCTGCAATATATTTGCAGTCTCTGATGCTCTCCTGCAGTATATTTGCAGTTTATAATGCTCTCCTCTAATATGTTTGCAGTCTCTGACCCTCTCCTGTAGTATGTCTGCACTCTCTGACCCTCTCCTGTAGTATGTGTATTAATGTGCTGCTTTACTTGCTCAATTATTTGGGATTGGCCCACTGCTAAGTGAGTGGTAATGATGTGCATTAACCTGTATCAACCAATCAGTGAACAGTAGTGATCTGCTGTAATTTCTAGCAACCAATCAGTGAGCGCTAATAATGTGCAGTAACCTCTAGCAACCAATCGGCAAGCAGCCAGTGACCAGTAAGGATAGGCTGTAACCTCTGGCAACCATTTGAAATTGCTGCATAAATTGCTGCAGTAAGTAGTATTTTTTGAGTCTACCTGCTATTTTTTGTCTCAGAATGGAAGGCAGGGGCCCAAGAAAATGTTTGCCCAGGCCCCAATCAATATTAAAGACAGCCCTGCTTCCTACCCATTGCAGACCAAAGTTTCCAATTTGCAAATGTTCAGCTTTAGCTGATGATAAATGTGGTTAACGGTTGTGCTTGGACAGATTACCAGATGAGAATGTAAGATTACATTTCAGAAAGGGAATGTTGTGCACCTCTCAAGAATAGAGAGGAGCACAATGTAGTTTCTTTTGATTAGTAGGACATATGGTTACCAAATAAAACATTGGATTTCCCCTCTTTAGTATGATGTTTCACCTAAGGCTTGAATCATTTATTGTGCTGTTAGCAAGGAAAGAACCTGGTCATTCAAGGTAAGTAGTGCATCTTTAGCACAAAGGCCAGTTTTGCAAGTATAATCAGCCACTGTTATCCACAGAATTCATAGGTTACATCTAATGGCTTCAACCATTGGTCCCTTTGTCATGGAAAAGATGATTTGGTAGAATGGGAACCCTTCATTAGTCCCATTGGTAATACGGAACAGGGTAAACAGAATGATAGCTACAACAGTACATAAAGCTGCGCAGAGGTAGTAGCATAATGGGAAATAGTAATGGATAGAATGTTCCACTCAAGCCCAAATTTTTGGATTGTCTAAGACAGTTAATCCCAGTGCACTCTATCAAATGCCTCTTTGTCCAAAGTGTGGAGCAGAGAACATGATTTATGAATTTCAGCAAATCTAATCAAGTTCAACATTCTTTAGGTAGCACCAGGGTCCTGTCTGGTCAGGGTGATACAGATTCAGGGTGACTGTCAAAAGCTGACTGGCCATAGTGTTTGCATACTGTAGATCAGGGGTCTCAAACTGGCGGCCCTCCAGCTGTTACGAAACTACAAATCCCATGAGGCATTGCAATGCTGACAGTTACTAGCATGCCTCCCCCAGGCAGGGGCATGAAGGAATTTGTAGTTTTGCAACAGCTGGAGGGCCGCCAGTTTGAGACCGCTGCTGTAGATCTTTAGATGCAAGTTTAAAGGAAATACTGGTCTTAAACATTGGGGTTGAATCAGATCCGTCCCTTGCTTAGGCAAAGTAACAATAATAACATTCAACATATCAGTTGGGTAAGAGTCAGAGGATGTAGCTTTGTTAAAGAAAGAGACCAGATGAGGAACAAGAATGTTCTTGAAAAGATACATAATATTCACTGGAGAAGGCATCTGCTCTAGGTCACTTATTTTTGGGCATTACCTTTTTAAATTCTACTTCTGTGAATAAAGAATTCAGTACTTCCATAACTGGTTGGAGGATGAGGGGTCTGTGCATCTGCCCATAAATTTTACTGAGTACTGTAGTAGATACTAAATGCATCTGCTGTATCCTTTGGATTTAATTGATTCTTATGTGTGTCCAAACTTTCTGATCCTGCTGCTCTTTAACCATTGATCCTGCTTCTGTACCCAGTTGCATTGTACCTATCACCCTGACCCAACTCTGTTCATTCTGTTATCTTGTCCCTACTGCTTGAAATTGTTAGCATTATTCCACTGCTTCTGCCTGTTCCCCTTGTACTAGATCCCTGCTCTGGTCCTCTTCCTGAGCTGTCTCACTAGCTGTTTCTCCCCTTCCTTTGTATGTAGTTTAGCATAAGTTAGTTTGTTAGGAAATTTTCAGTAGGTTTTGCTTTTGCTTGTATATTATTATGAAGTTGTGTGGTTTTTTCCCTTGCTATGTTTTTAATAAATCTTATTATAAATGCACTTATTTCAATCCCAGTCTCCTCTGTGCAGCTACGCATATGTGGTCACACCTACTTTTGCAGGATACAAAAATTTGGTATTGTGAAATAATTCTTCCAACACAAGGACAACAGAGGCATGACTATACTATGTGATTTTGTTAATTACTTGTCCTGGGCTGCATCCCAGAAATCAAAGCAGGTCATGGACAGTCACGTGGCACAAGTGCCCCCACAAACAATCCCAGACATTTTCACATGACATGGTTCATCGTGCCCACTCACACATGCAGCACCCCCCTCCACCTTCTTGTCCCAAGCTATCTCTTGTCTTTTTTCCATTTTGACACTTTTTTGTGAAATGGTAGGGGTACATTTGTACCCCATTAACAATTTACACAGGGGGGAGGTCGGGATCTGGGAATCCGATAAGCCCCCCGCCCGCAGACCCCCAAAACCACCGGGCAAGGGTTGTGGGGATGAGGTCCTTGTCCCCATCAACATGGGGACAAGGTGCTTTGGGGGGCTACCCCAAATCACCCACCCCATGTTGAGGGCATGTGGCCTAGTACAGTTCAGGAGGGGGAGTGCTCTCTCATCTCCCCTCTTTTCCTGTGGCCTGCCAAGTTGCGTGCTCGGATAAGGGTCTGGTATGGATTTTGGGGGGACCCCTACGCCATTTTTTTTAAATTTGGCACAGGGTTCCCCTTAATTTCCATATCAGACCCGAAGGGCCTGGTATGGATTTTAGGGGGACCCCCACACAATTTTTTTTTTTAATTTTGGTTCAGGCTTCCCCTTAATATTCATAACAGACCCTAAGGGCCTGGTAATGGACTGGGGGGATCCTATGCTCTTTTTTTCAATGAGTTTTAACTATATTGCTGAGACCCGACAATTCATTACAACCGTGTTCAGTTTTGAATGACAATTTTTTCTTTAGAAATGTCATTTCGCTGTGATACTGTTCTAAACACGGGAAAAATGCACCACCTTACAGGCATACTATAGACACCCCACCAGGCATGATATTTAAAGGAATATTTCATTTTTATTGTTTCACTTGAAGCATTAAAAAAATCACTGCTCCCGAAAAAAAGGCTGTTTTAAAAAAAAAAAAATTGCATTGATACATGACCCCTAGGGCAGGACCCAGGTCCCCAAACACTTTTTATGACAATAACTTGCATACAAGCCTTTAAAATGAGCACTTTTGATTATTCATGTTCGTGTCCCATGGACTTTAACAATGTTCGTGTGTTCTGACAAATTTTTACCTGTTCACATGTTCTGCTGCAAACCGAACAGGAGGGTGTTTGGCACATCCCTAGTGGCCAGCCCCTTGGAGGTGATCATGTCTGGCCCACCTGGTGCACATGTGAGAATGTCAGCTGCAGAAAAAAAAAGTGGAAAGCAGTATACAAGTGGAGATAGTAGATCCCTGATGAAAGTGCATGCCCTCTAATTGCTAGAGGATATCTCATGACTGGATATGATTACCCTTTCTAAATTGCTGGCTGATCCCAGTTGGAGGTGTGTGGTTAACCATTTAATTCTTAATAGATCCCTGGTGGAAATGCATTCACTAGGGATCTGTTAGCAATGAAAGGGTTAATTAAGTACAGTCAGCAAGTGTTTGCAAGCAATAAAAGGGTTAATCACACAACCAGGGATCTACTAACCATTAAGGGGTTGATCATGCATTTGATTTCCCCTTTAATGGCTAGTAGGGATGAGCCGAACAACCCCCTGTTCGGTTCGCACCAGAACATGCGAACAGGAAAAAAGTTCGTTCGAACATGCGAACACCGTTAAAGTCTATGGGACACGAACATGAATAATCAAAAGTGCTAATTTTAAAGGCTTATATGCAAGTTATTGTCATAAAAAGTGTTTGGGGACCTGGGTCCTGCCCCAGGGGACATGGATCAATGCAAAAAAAAGTTTTAAAAACGGCCGTTTTTTCAGGAGCAGTGATTTTAATAATGCTTAAAGTCAAACAATAAAAGTGTAATATCCCTTTAAATTTCGTACCTGGGGGGTGTCTATAGTATGCCTGTAAAGGGGCGCATGTTTCCTGTGTTTAGAACAGTCTGACAGCAAAATGACATTTTGAAGGAAAAAACTCATTTAAAACTACCCGCGGCTATTGCATTGCCGACAATACACATAGAAGTTCATTGATAAAAACGGCATGGGAATTCCCCAAAGGGGAACCCTGAACCAAAATTAAAAAAAAAATATGACGTGGGAGTCCTCCTAAATTCCATACCAGGCCCTTCAGGTCTGGTATGGATTTTAAGGGGAACCCCGCGCCAAAAAAAAAAAAAAAAACGGCGTGGGGTCCCCCCAAAAATCCATACCAGACCCTTATCCGAGCACGCAACCTGGCAGGCCGCAGGAAAAGAGGGGGGGACGAGAGTGCGGCCCCCCCTCCCTCCTGAACCGTACCAGGCCACATGCCCTCAACATTGGGAGGGTGCTTTGGGGTAGCCCCCCAAAACACCTTGTCCCCATATTGATGAGGACAAGGGCCTCATCCCCACAACCCTGGCCGGTGGTTGTGGGGGTCTGCGGGCGGGGGGCTTATCGGAATCTGGAAGCCCCCTTTAACAAGGTGACCCCCAGATCCCGGCCCCCCCCGTGTGAAATGGTAAGGGGGTACATAAGTACCCCTACCATTTCACGAAAAAAGTGTCAAAAATGTTAATAATGACAAGAGACAGTTTTTGACAATTCCTTTATTTAAATGCTTCTTCTTTCTTCTATCTTCCTTCATCTTCTGGTTCTTCTGGTTCTTCTGGCTCTTCTGGTTCTTCCTCCGGCGTTCTCGTCCAGCATCTCCTCCGCGGCGTCTTCTATCTTCTTCTCCTCGGGCCGCTCCGCACCCATGGCATAGGGGGGAGGCTCCCGCTCTTCTCTTCTTCTTTTCTTCTCTTCTGTTCTTCTTCATTTTCTTCTCCGGGCCGCTCCGCAATCCATGCTGGCATGGAGGGAGGCTCCCGCTGTGTGACGGCGCTCCTCGTCTGACAGTTCTTAAATAACCGGGTGGGCGGGGCCACCCGGTGAACCCCGCCCCCCTCTGACGCACGGTGACTTGACGGGACTTCCCTGTGACGTCACGGGGAATGCCACAGGGAAGTCCCGTCAAGTCACTGTGCGTCAGAGGGGGGCGGGGTCACCGGGTGGCCCCGCCCCCGTTATTTAAGAACTGTCAGACGAGGAGCGCCGTCACACAGCGGGAGCCTCCCTCCATGCCAGCATGGATTGCGGAGCGGCCCGGAGAAGAAAATGAAGAAGAACAGAAGAGAAGAAAAGAAGAAGAGAAGAGCGGGAGCCTCCCCCCTATGCCATGGGTGCGGAGCGGCCCGAGGAGAAGAAGATAGAAGACGCCGCGGAGGAGATGCTGGACGAGAACGCCGGAGGAAGAACCAGAAGAGCCAGAAGAACCAGAAGAACCAGAAGATGAAGGAAGATAGAAGAAAGAAGAAGCATTTAAATAAAGGAATTGTCAAAAACTGTCTCTTGTCATTTTTAACATTTTTGACACTTTTTTCGTGAAATGGTAGGGGTACTTATGTACCCCCTTACCATTTCACACAGGGGGGGGGCCGGGATCTGGGGGTCACCTTGTTAAAGGGGGCTTCCAGATTCCGATAAGCCCCCCGCCCGCAGACCCCCACAACCACCGGCCAGGGTTGTGGGGATGAGGCCCTTGTCCTCATCAACATGGGGACAAGGTGTTTTGGGGGGCTACCCCAAAGCACCCTCCCAATGTTGAGGGCATGTGGCCTGGTACGGTTCAGGAGGGAGGGGGGGCCGCACTCTCGTCCCCCCCTCTTTTCCTGCGGCCTGCCAGGTTGCGTGCTCGGATAAGGGTCTGGTATGGATTTTTGGGGGGACCCCACGCCGTTTTTTTTTTTTTTTTGGCGCGGGGTTCCCCTTAAAATCCATACCAGACCTGAAGGGTCTGGTATGGAATTTAGGGGGAACCCCACGTCATTTTTTTTTTTTAATTTTGGCCGGGGTTCCCCTTAATATCCATACCAGACCTGAAGGGCCTGGTATGGAATTTAGGGGGACTCCCACGTCATTTTTTTTTTTAAATTTTGGTTCGGGGTTCCCCTTTGGGGAATTCCCATGCCGTTTTTATCAATGAACTTCTATGTGTATTGTCGGCAATGCAATAGCCGCGGGTAGTTTTAAATGAGTTTTTTCCTTCAAAATGTCATTTTGCTGTCAGACTGTTCTAAACACAGGAAACATGCGCCCCTTTACAGACACACTATAGACACCCCCCAGGTACGAAATTTAAAGGGATATTACACTTTTATTGATTGACTTTAAGCATTATTAAAATCACTGCTCCTGAAAAAACGGCCGTTTTTAAAACTTTTTTTTGCATTGATCCATGTCCCCTGGGGCAGGACCCAGGTCCCCAAACACTTTTTATGACAATAACTTGCATATTAGCCTTTAAAATTAGCACTTTTGATTTCTCCCATAGACTTTTAAAGGGTGTTCCGCGGCATTCGAATTTGCCGCGAACACCCCAAATTGTTCGCTGTTCGGTGAACTTGCGAACAGCCAATGTTCGAGTCGAACATGAGTTCGACTCGAACTCGAAGCTCATCCCTAATGGCTAGTAGGTCCCTGGTGGTGTGATTAACCCTCTTGGGGCTAGAAGATACCTGGTGACTGGATAGGATTACCTTTCATGAATTTCTGGCAGATCCCAGTTGGAGGTGTGGTTAACCATTTCATTGCTAGCAGATCTCTGGTGTTAATGCATCTGCCAGGGATCTGCTAGCAATGAAAGGGTTAATTATGTACAGCCAGCAAGGGTCTGCTAGCAATAAAAGGATTCATCATACAACCAGGGATCTACTAACCATTAATGGTTAGTAGGTCCCTGTTGTTGTGATTAGCCCTTTTATTTCTAGAAGATCCTCCTGGCTGTAAATAATTAACCCTTTCATTGCTAGCAGATCCCTGCTGGCTGGACATGGTTAACTTTTTCATTGCTGTCAGATCTCTGATGGAAGCACATTAAGATTAACCCTTTCATTGCTGTCAGATCTCTGATGGAAGCACATGATTAATCCTTTCATTATTGGCAAATCCCTGTTAGAAGTGCATGATTATCTCTTCCATTGCAAGCAGATACTTGTGGAAGAGTACGATCAACCATTTTATTGCTAACAGAAGCTGGGTAATTGAACATGATTGCCACTTTCCTGATCAGCTGTTTCCTGACAGAGGTGCACAATTAGTGACTACTTACCAGTTGTCTTAATGATTAATGACTACCCTTTAATAGGGACTATATGTCAGCGGCGGGAAGGATTGGTTGATTACATGACCACTGTGATTGGCTAAGGCAGTGTTCACATGATGAGGAACCGGTCCCTACATGCCTATATTAAATTAATGCTCCACCCATAATTAAAGTAGATGCTCCACTTACAGTGGCTTTCTAGACACACAGAAAAAAAGGTGTCACTAAATTTTTTTGGGGAAATGCTGGCAACTATGCCATTGCTATGACCATTCTATAAGTAGGAAACTACACTCACTTGTGGCAATCTGTCACTGTCTGTGTCCATCAGTGTACCGTGTACCGGATCATTGTACTGGCCCACTGCCGGTACCATGTGACCAATCACAGCAGATCACATGACAATTGTAAACACTTAGCAGAAAAAACAGACAGCACAAAACCAGATTGATATAAACTCAGCAGCTGAACACTGTAGGCCAATATACAAAACCTAAAAGATAATTCACAAAATATAGCAGTGCAGCGCTCAATACAAATAAAACATATACGCATGAAATGTGTATATATATATATAAGATGTATGAGGCAAAGTCCCAAAAGTATCTTAATCCGAGGAGATGAATAACTGCCCACTTGTAGAAAGGGAATCCCTCAGTTGGTAAGAAAGGGTACAGTGATAGGATAAAATATGCATTCGTGTATCACCACCACTGTGTACCTCCACCAGGGGTCTAGGCTGCTCACCTTATTGAGTAGACCTTCTGCGTTAACAGGAAGGTCACTCATGCATTCCCTTCCACAGGGTAAAATATGAAGACGGAGGTCCACTTGCAGTATCCCAAGATCAATCTCATCGGTAGATATGTGTCATATTAAAACAAAATAACAGGACATAGTGCTCTCCATACAAAAAATATAACATTTATTGAATAAAACAAATAATACTCACAAGGATAGCACTGATTACCAGTGCAGGAGTATAAAGCATAAAAATTGAACCAGATGGGTGGCTGTACTGACGTCACGAAGCCCCTCACACGCGTATCGTCCGTATGGACTTCCTCAGCGAATCTCAAGATGTGTGAGGGGCTTCGTGACGTCAGTACAGCCACCCATCTGGTTCGATTTTTATGCTTTATACTCCTGCACTGGGAATCAGTGCTATCCATGTGAGTAATATTTGTTTTATTCAATAAATTTTATATTTTTCGTATGGAGAGCACTATGTCCTGTTATTTTGTTTCAACATGACACATATCTACCGATGAGATTGATCTTGGGATACTGCAAGTGGACCTCCGTCTTCATATTTTACCCTGTGGAAGGGAATGCATGAGTGACCTTGCTGTTATCGCAGAAGGTCTACTCAATAAGGTGAGCAGCTTAGACCCCTGGTGGAGCTACAAAGTGGTGGTGATACACGAATGTATATTTTATCCTATCACTGCACCCTTTTTTACCAACTGAGGGATTCCCTTTCTACAAGTGGGCAGTTATTCATCTCCTCGGATTAAGATACTTTTGGGACTTTGCCTCATACATCTTATATATATATACATTTCATGCGTATATGTTTTATTTTTATTGAGCGCTGCACTGCTATATTTTGTGAATTGTAAACACTTGAATGTCTTCCTTTAATAGCATCCATTGTGTACAGTTGTGTTGCTAGCTGTGATTGGTCACAGTGATCACATGGTACAAACAGGGCTAATCACAGCCCATCTGTACCATGTGATTAGCTGTGGCCAATCACAGCTAATCACAACAAAACTAACTGAATGAATCAATTTAATTCAGTAAAATGCTTGTTTATAGCATTGAAATTGATTTCACTTCATTTCACTTACCCAGAGTAGTACCATGGTAACATTTTATTGCTCTGGCCACAATGTGTTAAAAAATTATTAAAAAAATGAAATACAATGATTTTTATTATTTTATTTTTTTCGTACTGTCACCTGTCAGTGTCCCTGGTCACTGCCACACCAGTTATATGATGCACTGGTGACAGTATGATTTTTTTTATTTTAATTTCTTTATTTTCCAATTAACAATGACAAAAAATGAAAACTTCAAAAAACTCACCATGCCTCTTACTAAATACCTTGGACTGTCTATTTTGCAAAAAGGGGTCATTTGAGGGATATTTGTATTGTCCTGACATTTTGGGGCCTCAAGAAATGAGATAGACCGTTAGTACACCAGGACTGATCGATTTTCAGATATATACCATAGTTTGTAGACTTTATAACTTTCCTACAGACTAAATAATATACACTGATTTGGGTTATTTTCACCAAAGATATGTAGTAGAATGCATGTTGGCCTAAATTTATGAAGAACAATTACTTATTTGCAAAATTTTATAACAAAGAAAAATGCGTTTTTATTTTCAAAATTTTTGGTCTTTTTTGTTTATTTAGCAAAAAATAAAGGAAAGCTCTAGTTGTGGGAACAAAATGATAAAAATTGAATTTGGGTACAGTGTTGAATGACCGCGCAATTGTCATTCAAAGTGCAACAGAGCTAAAAGCTGAAAATTGGTCTGGGCCAGAAGGGGGTAAAATTGCCCAGAACTGAAGTGGTTAAACAGCAGCATGTTTTAACTGTGGGTGATTGTGGATGCAGGAATCGCTTCAATTCCCACACCCTCAACCACCCACGATAGCAGTGGTGGCTGGTGCTATTTTCTGGGGGGGCGGCACAACCAACACTACCCTCCCGCGTGGTAGATAGTGGTGGCAGCAATCACCCCCCACCTACACCCCCCTGGGAGATACAGGCCTTAAGGCGGAAAACCAGGCCTTAATGTATTTAAAATGTACTGTTCAGTTTTAGTTAGGTACTTCACTGCCAGAAATTTAAACTGCCTTAAAGCGGAGGTCCGCCCACCACTGCAAAAATTAAAAGCCAGCAGCTGCACATACTGCAGCTGCTGACTTTTAATAATTAGACATTTACCTGTCCTGGAGTCCAGCGAAGTCGGCATCGCAGCTGATGTTTCCATCAGCTGTTGGATGCTGCCGCCTCCATTGCGGGTAAAGGAATCCCGCAGTGTAGCCTTATGGGTTCATGCCGGGAACCCTACTGTGCATGTGTGGGGCGCTGCTCCTCTCTCCTACTGGCCTGGCAGCCGGGGAAGGAGGAGGGAGGAAGAGGGAGACGCTGCAATCGTACATTTCCGGTCAAATGCATCCGCCCATAGGTTGTAGAAAAATTCTAATGTTGGTTGACTAGTAAAATAATTAATAAATACAATTATTACTAGTCATACAACATTAGAATTCTACTACAGCTAGCTTGTAGGCGGAAAATTTGACCGAAAATGTACGATTGCTGTGTCATACAGTTTAGCTGCTCCGTCGAATCTTCTTTGAACATTCGACAGACACCATAAGCCTTCAATCACAGATTCAACCTTAATTAATTTGGATTTTCAGACGAATGCAATTTTTGACGAAAAACAAAATAGATAAAAATTAATTTCGGTAGTAACTAAATACATTTATTTTTCGGATGAAAACAAAATTCCAAAAGGAAATATTTCAGTGTGCACATGTCTAATATTTTTTGTATCTACCATGCTGTATAGTGATCTATTTAGGCAGTCTATAGCTGCCGTTTCTTTTACTTGTATGGCTATATCCGTAATTTGATCCAAATTCATTTTCCAGCAGGATTCTCCCTCTATCAAAATGGTGCCACTGATTGGCCCATCTATGACGTCATACCGAGCGCGTCACCCTACACCTGGCACATGTGCACAGTTAACGATGATGCGATTGACATTGCATCATGTGCGCCAATGATGGACCTCACTCATGCGTTATGGGCATCCTCGCTATGTGTCCGCATCTCAGCAGTGACATCAGATGCCGCCGGGATGAGAGGACTATATGAATGTGGCGATTCACCGTGATCATTTGTCAGAGGCTCCAGAAGAGAGGGAGAGTGAACTTCTCTCTCATCTCTCTCTTCATCCAAAACACCCTTCCAACTTGGTAAGTTATCATTCTGTTTCTGCTTTAATTTAAGCAGCTTCAGCGATTGTTTCAATAGTGATTTAGCTTCTATACCTTTTTCCTTTTTTGTCTCCTTGATTTTAGATTTGTACTCTTGTGAGCACAACTAACAAATCAGTGCCAACTACTAGTTATTCCAACCTTCCATGTGTTGTGTTCACATTAACAGCTGGACACCTCATTTAAATGTTTAGACCTGCGTCAGATTGATTTTTGAATCAGCAGGATACAAATTGATTCTATTTCCTTATTTATCCATTTGAAGGTAATTCCTTCATCCTATTATAACCATCGTCAACCAATGACATTTTTTGGCTTTGGAGGTCAACATCTGATTTTGACGTTTTTTAAAAATATTTTCCTTACTTTCCCTTCATTAGGGATATATAAATTCACTTCCTCCTATGACCACTTGTAATTGGACACTTAGGTGGGGCACTCTAAACTTATATGGGACGCATAATTTTTCCATCTCTTAATCAAGTTTATACGCAGTTCTTTGGCAACCCAGGTGAGATTTGTCTTCCTCCCACACCTATATTTACTTATATATTCCTTATTCATATGACTTTGTTACATATGTAATGATTATTTATGTATCGGTAATTACCAATATACCTACAGTCATTTATTTGTTTGTTCATGTCAAACAATCAACATGAGATTTCATCTTTGTCTTTTTGTTATTCCTAGCATAATATACATCTTACCAGAAACTCCTGAAGAAACTCAAAGAGCGAAACATGTTGAGTGGTATTATCTGTATATGTGCCTCTTAGTGAAACTTATAACCTTGACACGAATGGTTCAATTTCCTCATGTTTTTTACATTTATAATAAAATATTAAATTTCATTGATGCTTTTATTGTGTCTTTACCTTGTTTTCATTTTTGAACACCGTTAAAGTTCCCGGGTTTGTTACCCCCCCTCCCACATTTTTTGCTATAGATAATTATTGGGATATAATGTTCTTTCTGATTTTTCGTCCTTAGTTGTTATTTTATTGCATATGCATGTTCTTTTCTGTACATTTTCATGTCCGATCTTTAAAATGCAGGCAAGAAGTGCAATGTTTTTTGGACATAGATGTATGTACATTGTAGGAGTAAACAGGGTTTTCTGTTTTTCTCCAGCTTCTTAAAGAAGACAGAATTAGGAGAAAGCTGACATTGGTAATTTTGACATGTGAAATATTGTTGCCTGTCACTTTTTAAACCCACTCATCACATTTTACTTCTACTACTCATCACATTTTACTTCTTCTACTATTCACTCAGCAAATGTGATATTTGGTTTTAGCATTTTTGAATGCTTCAGACTGCCACAATAGTCCTCACTTTAATTAATCTTTTAAAATTAATGTTTTTGCCAGTAAAAATCATTAGGGTTGTCATGAACATAAATTCCAATGGTTAAATGTATTAAGTCCATTTCTAAAGCATCTTTAGTTCAATATATTTCTTCCTTACAATATAACTTGCCCTTCATCAAAGAGACCCTTCAAACTTGTAGAAAAAAGTAACAGAGCAAAAAATTTATATTGAAAAGAGCTAATCTAACTGAAAGATGTTGCGTTATGTTAAATAGCTATTAGTAGCATTCACAACATTTAATGTATCCATATCTGTGCAAATATTGGGGTGATTTACTAAAGGTGTGGAGATTGTCACATTGCAAAATGTATTTTGCAAATTACTTGCGAGGGACGTTTAAACACAAAATATTTGTAATAGTACTTGATTGGTTGATTGACGTAAACACAGTTTAATATTGTTTACTAAGCTCAGTAAACTTTTAGTTTGCACAGTAAAAAATATTTTTCCCATTGAACAGCCTTTACTCCTGTAGTAACTCAATCCCATCGCCACAGCTGAAGTTTATGTCTTCATCATCTTGCTTTGCAGTCTATGACTTTATGATAGCTGTCTGTCATATCAGGAAAAAGAAGGCACCAGAATGCCAGATAGTATTTTGTAATTTCAAGATAGTAAGAAAACTGTGTGCTAAAAAATGACAATTAGTGCAACATTTGAAGCATTGTCATAATAATTACTATACAAATATCATTAATTTAAACGTGACATTATTATTATTATTATTATTATTATTATTATTATTATTTACTAAGAAGAAAAGACCTGGGCAATGATTATAAAATATTGAATAACAATAAACCAAGCAGCACCAAGTTAAAAGAACCTTGAAATGTATTGGGAGATTAAAATACTAAAAGCAAGTTCAGTATTGTCCTCAATCAATTTTGAAATGCTTCATCTTGGATATTGAATATGGTTTTTGGCTCCAAAGAAGTACAACTGAAAGAATGTGTGAGTTTTGGACATAGTACACATGCAGATAACCACATTTATAAAAGGATGGAAGCTCTCATTTTCATAAAGGTTGGTTTGTTTAGTTTGGAACAAACGATTTGGAGGTATTCTAATAATATGTTCTACCGTAGATAGTAGTAATGACAAAATCAGTATCAGCAATACCTAGAAGTAGCTAGTTATATTCAACTGAACTTGCTTTGTACATTACACAGCAAGTCCAGTTTAATGTGACTAAATACTACTAGGCATGCTATGACCTGGATAAGTGAGAACATTCAAAAGCATATCAGAAATAAGAAAATTATTGGATGATTTTCTTGGGATTATTGGTATCAAAAGTTATAAGAATATTTTTTATTTTGCAATCTATTAATTATTGCAAATGCCCTTTGAAGGTCTAGACATTTTTTTGCCATTGTTGTCTGGGTTTTTATTTGTTTCGCATTTCTAGCACAAATTTTTATAAAAGGTGTTTGTTTAAAGGTTTTCAAAGCATACAAGAAAAACTTAACCCTAGGCACCACAACATGTCTAGTAGCACAACGCTTCACAGAGCCCAAAACAATACATGCAGCCATCTTACATGCAAGAATATATAGGACTCGTTCACTCCACTGCTGCCCTCCCCTTCTCCACAACAAGACAGAACTATGAATACCAATACTAAAATACTAATAGGTATTGGAAATTACCCAGAAACATAACTAGATAGTTGGGATATGGAAACTTATGGTCCAGTAAGAAGCAGATATATTGAGCCAAGGTTGACATATTTTGGAGAACTTATATTTAAATAAAGTAGAGTTCACCAGGTGATAAATCTGCTGTACCATAGGGGAGTTAGCACTTTTCCAATTAAACAGAATAAACTTACAGTCATACAAAGTTATCAGGCGAACCATAATATGACTTAGTGGTGCAAAAGCATTAAGGATACCCAAAAAACCCACCTCCGGGGTTTTAGAAACCGATTCAGAGAGGTGTCTAAGAAAGTAAACAGATCAATCAAAAAATGTATAGCATCCACATGGTATATGTATCTAAAAATGTATCAGTCCTGATGTACTGACACCCTATCTCATTTCTTGAGGCCCAAAAATGCCAGGACAGTACAAATACTCCCAAATGACTCCTTTTTGGAAAGTAGTCAGTCCAAGGTATTTAGTAAGAGGCATGGTGAGTTTATTGAACTTGTAATTTTTGTCATAATTATAAACATTTAGGACATTTAAAAAAAATTCCCTACTTTGTCTTTTGCTTTACATACTGTCACCAGGGCAGTACAGCATTATGATATAACTGGTGTGGCAGTGATCGGGGACTGTCAGGAAAGGCTAGCCAGCACTCAAGCACTCAGCCCCTGTCAGAACACCTCCAGTGCATTTGCGTGCGCCCGTGCACACATATGCGCGTGCACATGCGCATTGTCAAGAAGGGCATGCCAGCACTCAAGATGAGAATCCATGACAGTCTGTTTCCTCAGTCAGAATGCCAGTGCGCCGGCACTTGCCTTTGCGCGCGCGAATGCCCCCTTTGACAGCTTTTGGCACCCAACAGGCTATTTAAACTCAGCCAGTGCCCAGACTCGGTTCTGTCCGTTCTACAGCATTCCTGTGTGTTCCTGTTTGCTTGTATCTGATACCTGTACCTGTTATCTGACCTGGCTTGCCTCTGACGCTCCTGTTTGCTGCCTGCATCTGACCAGGCTTGTTTGACCACCGCATCTGCCTGCTCCCTTGACTACCTCGCTGCCAGCCCATCACCGACTCGGTCTGCATCCTGACTACACTTTTGCATCTGCACCTGCTCCTGACATGCCCGCCAGTGTATTACCCGGCCTGCCTATATCTGCCTTCTCTACCACCTGGAGAATCCCACTGAACTACTGTTCCACCCGCAGCTGCTTCCAGTCCCACAGTCTGTGACCCATCAGGCACTCGTGCGACTCTGCACTCCCGCATCTCCTGTCTGCTCTATCGGGGGGCCTCAAGTCAGAGGTGTAAGAGAGGCCATCCTCTGCATATTAGGCTCTACCGTCAGGTATGTGACAGTAACAGACAGCCATGTCTGAGCCTTTGCAAGGACCCTCTCCCATGGAGGAACTTTGCCAGCACCTGGCCGGCCTGACCCAGGCCGTCAAGGACTTACAATGGGGCTACACCCAGCTGGAGGGACGCTTGCAGACTCTGTCCAACTCTACAGCCGCCCAAGGACCACCACAAGCATCCTCCTCTCCACAAGGAACCCCTTCTGCTCCTGCAGTGGTCATGCTCCCACCTGAGCCCAGGGTACCAACCCCAGACAGATTCCTGGGTGAACGCAGCAAGTTCAGAGTGTTCCGGAATGTATGCGAACTCTACTTCGCCCTTCAACCTCGCACCTTTTCTTTGGAAACTACTAAAGTCGGCTTTGTGATTTCCTTGCTGCAAGGTGAGCCACAATCCTGGGCCCATCATCTTCTGGAGCAGAAGTCTGAATGTTTATCAGACTTAGCCACATTCTTGTTTCAGAATTCAGATGATGGGCCTTTGACACCAACTGGAACAATGCTGCTCTATGCTACCAATTCCGTATGCACCTCTCTGAACAGCTCAAGGACGAACTAGTGTGAGTAGGTGTACCCTCTACCCTTGAAGCCTTGATTGACTTATCCATTCAAATCGACCGTCGCCTGAGAGAATGAAGGTTGAAAGAGCTGCAGGTCCATCCTGTCTGGTATGGATGTTACTCTGGGTACTCAGCCCTTTAATCCTGCTCCACCAGCTCCTGCCACACCCACTCCCGACGCTCCAGAACCTATGCAGCTCAGCCTGTTGCGCCCTTCTCTCTCCACTGAAGAATGACAACGTCGTCGCCAGCAGAACCTATTCTTGTCCTGTGGGGGATCAGGGAATTAAGTGAGGTCTTGCCCAGTTAAACCTCGTAAGTCCCTCTCAACTACTGCTTCCTCGTCAACTCCAAGTTTGCTAAACAATTCTGCTCATCTTACTCTTCCCATTTCTTTACAGCTGCCAGGAGGGACTATTCAGACTTCCGCCATAATTGATTCCGGAGCCTGCAGCTGTTTTGTGGACTTGACCTTTGCTGCCAGACATCATATCCCATTACGATCCAAGACACAGAAGCTCTCTGTTCATCTGGCTGATGGATCCATTATTAAATCCGGAGCAGTTACTCATGAAACCATTCTTCTGCTTACCACCATTTCCAAAGACCATCACCTACGTCTGGACGCCATCGCTTCCCCTTTGTTCCCGGTCATCATTGGTATGCCCTGGCTGAGGGCCCATAACCCCCACATCGATTGGTCTAAGGAAGGAATTAAGTTTGTCTCCCCTTACTGCATCCAGTACTGCTTACAGACCCCCTGTGGTGTACCCGCTCTGCTATGCCTTGACACTGACTCTGAGACAAGTCAGTTCATGTCCACAGACTACTATGACTTTCTAGATGCATTTAGCAAGAAAGGGGCAGAGAGCCTTCCCCCTCATCGGTCTTACGACTGTCCTATAGAGCTACTTCCCGGAGTCGAAGTCCCTTTCAGGAGAATCTTCCCCCTGTCCGAAGGTGAGCTGGCAGCTCTAAAAGACTACATTGATGACAATCTTAAGAAAGGGTTCATCCGCCCTTCCACATCTCCAGCTGGGGCAGGAATTTTCTTTGTTGAGAAGAAAGACCATTCTTTATGACCCTGTGTGGACTATCGTGAGCTCAACAAAGTTACAGTAAAGAACCGTTATCCACTTCCATTAGTACCCAACCTTTTTCAGAGACTTGGCTCCGCCACCATATTTACAAAACTGGACCTTCATGGCGCCTATAATTTGGTGCGCATTTGAGAAGGCAATGAATGGAAGACTGCCTTCTGCACACGATTTGGGCATTTCGAGTATCTCGTAATGCCCTTTGGACTCTGCAACTCTCCCGCCACTTTCCAGCACTTCATTAATGACGTTTTCCGAGACTTCCTGGACTTGTTTATTATTTTATACCTTGATGATATACTAATCTTTTCTTCCTCCATAGACAACCACCGCAGACATATCAGAAGTGTACTAACTCGCCTTCAACAACATGGATTATACGCCAAACCCGAGAAGTGCGGGTTTGAACGCCAGAGTATCCAATTCCTGGGCCTGATCATATCCACTGAGGGTATCAAGATGGATCCCCAGAAGGTCACAGCTATCTTGGACTGGCCAGCTCCCATTGACAAAAAGGCATTCAACGCTTCATAGGTTTTGCAAACTTTTACCAAAAATTCATTCGGGGGTTTTCAGTGATCATTGCCCCATCACACAACTCACCAAACAAGGTTCCAGATTCCGTTGGTCCCCAGAGGCTCAGGCTGCCTTCGAGGTGCTAAAGAAGTTGTTCACTTCCACACCTGTTCTGAAGCACCCTGACTCGGCCCTACCCTATGTTTTAGAAGTGGACAGCTCGGAAACAGCAGTTGGAGCTATCCTGTCCCAAAGGCAGGGTCCCAAGGCTCTGTTGCACCCAGTTGCATTCTTTTCTTGTAAACTGTCAAACGTGGAGAAGAACTATGAGGTTGGGGATCGCAAACTTCTAGCGATCAAAGCGGCACTAGAAGAATGGAGGTACCTTCTTGAGGGGGCTGCGCATCCAATCTTAATTTATACAGACCACAAGAATCTAGAATACCTAAGGACGGCAAAGAGGTTGAGACCCCGGCAGGCCAGGTGGGCGCTTTTCTAGATTCACTTTTCATTTGACATACAGACCCGGATCTAAGAACATAAAGCCAGACGCACTATCACGCATGTTCAGCAAATCTCAAGAAGTCTCACCCCCGGATACGATCCTGTCTTCTGGGAATTTCCTTCTTCTACAAGGGGACTTAATGACCCGGATCAAGTAAGCCTCAGCGGGGAGTTCCACACCACCCAAGACCACCTTACGGGCAAGGGAGGGCTACTCTGGTACGAGGATAAGATCTTTGTGCCAGAGGATCTGCGAACGACCACTTTGGGTATATGCCATGATCACGTGCTTGCAGGGCACTTTGGCATCAGCAAGACCTCCGAACTTGTGCAGCAAACATTTTGGTGGCCTGGGGTGGCGAAGGACTGTGGGAAATACATAGAATCTTGTATTACTTGTATCCTCAACAAGAGCAGCAAGTCCAGGACTTGGAGTCCGTTGAAACCGTTACCCGTCCCGAATAGACCTTGGAGAATGATCTCAATTGACTTTATTGTGAACCTGCCCCCATCCGAGGGCTACAGTACTATTTTTGTGATCGTCAACCGATTATCCAAGATAGCCCACTTCATTCCCATGAAGGGTACTCCTTCTGCACAAGAGACTGCACGGATTTTCATCAGAGAAGTTATAAGACTTCATGGGGTTCCGGCAAATATCATCTCTGACAGAGAGGTCCAGTTCACCTCCAGATTCTGGAGATCCTTGTGTGAATCTCTTGGGATTGAACTTTTATTTTCTTCAGCCTATCACCCGCAAACAAATGGACAGACAGAAAGGACCAACCAAACACTTGAACAATATCTACGCTGCTTCACTTCCTTTTCACAAGATGATTGGGTGTCCCTACTTCCCTTGGCCGAGTTTTCCTACAATAATTCTACTCACTCAGCAATGAAACAATCTCCTTTCTTTGCAAACTATGGTTTTCATCCCCCTTTTCTGTTCAACAATATTCCGGAATGCCCTGTACTTGAAACGTTGGATTTCTTTAACTCCAACAACAAACTGTTACAAGAGACGATGGCTAAAACTCAAGCTTACAACAAAGAGATCTTCGACAAGAAGAGAAGAGGGGAGTTGATCCTAAACCCAGGGGACCAAGTCTGGTTGGCTACAACGAACCTGAAGCTAGCCTGTCCTTCAAGGAAATTAGGTCCCAAATTTGTAGGACCTTTACCTGTAAAGAGGTAGATTAACAATGAAGCTTAAGAACTTGAATTACCAGATACTTTCAGGATCCATCCTGTGTTTCATATAGCCTTGCTGAAGCCCGCTGTCCCTAACCCTTTTCCGGATCAAAATACAGGCCCACCGAACCCGTGGTGGTAGACGGTGAAGAGAAATTCGAAGTGGAGGCGATCTTAGATTGCAGGAGAAAGAGGAATCAAAATCAATACCTGATTAAGTGGAGGGGATACGGCCCAGAGGACAACAGAAGCCAACATTCATGCCCAAGAACTTATCCGAACGTTCAAGAGTGCTTATCCTGACAAGGTGGCCAGATTGGGCATCCGGAGGCTGCATGTTAGGGGGGGCAATGTCAGGAAAAGCTAGCCAGTATTCAAGATGGTGGGCGAAGAAGACGACCTGTGACCTCAGCCCCTGTCAGAACACCTCTGGTGCATTTGTGTGCGCCCGTGCACGCATTGTCAAGAAGGGCTTGCCAGGACTCAAGATGAGAATCCAAGACAGCCTGTTTCCTCAGTCAGAATGCCAGTGCGCCAGCGTGTGCCTTTGCGTGCGCAAACCCTGTGACAGCTTTTGGCGCCCACCAGGCTATTTAAACTCAGCCAGTGCCCAGACCCGGTGCTGTCCATTCTACAGTGTTCCTGTGTGTTCCTGTTTGCTTGTATCTGATACCTGTACCTGTTATCTGACCTGGCTTGCCTCTGACGCTCCTGTTTGCTGCCTGCATCTGACCAGGCTTGTTTGACCACCGCATCTGCCTGCTCCCTTGACTACCTCACTGCCAGCCCATCACCGACCCGGTCTGCATCCCGACTACGCTTTTGCCTCCGCACCTGCTCCTGACGGGCCCACCAGTGTATGACCCAGCCTGCCTGTACCTGCCTTCTCTACTATCTGGAGAATCCCACTGAACTACTGTTCCACCCCCAGCTGCTTCCAGTCCCACAGTCTGTGACCCATCAGGCACTCATGCAACTCTGCACTCCTGCGCCTCCTGTCTGCTCTATCAGGGGGCCTCAAGTCAGAGGTGTAAGAGAGGTCATCCTGTGCATATCAGGCTCTGCCATCAGGTACGTGACAGGGACACTGACTTGTGACAGTGTGTAAAAAAAAATTATTACATTTTTATTTATTTTTTTACATTTTTTTCTGAAAAACTGTGACCAGAGCAATACAGTGTTACCATAGTAACACTGTACTACTCTGGTGAAGTGATCAGAATTTTTTTATTTTTTTTATGATACACATTTACACATTATGATTGCATATATCAATGAATTTCATTGGTACAAGCAACCATTTTTACTAAATGAAACTGGTTCATTCAAGCAATATTAAAGCTTGTTTTAAAAAAAAAATACAAACATGTTATAATTACCTGCTCCGTGCATTGGTTTTAGACAGAGTAGCCTGGATCCTCCTCTTCTCAGGTCCCTCACCGGCGCTCCTGGCTCCCACCCTCCTGCTGGGCACCCAAGCCGGCTCTCTCCTGAGCTGCGGCTCTGTGTGTCCAATTACGCACGGAGCTGCAGCTTGGCCCCACCCTATCCGTCTCATGATTGGCTCACTGGCTGTGATTGACAGCAGTGGGGGCCATTGGCTCCCACTGCTGTCAATCACAGCCAGTGAGCCAATCATGGGCCAATCATTGGCCAAAAGCCAATTAGGAGTGAAAGCCCTCAGAGAGGCAAGACTCTCATGGACATCGCTGGGTCAAGAGGGGGTTCGGGGAAGTATTAGGAAAAGCTGGGGGGCTGCTGCTCACAGAAAGTTTTTTACCTTCATGCTTAGAATGCATGAAGCTAAAAACCTTGTGCCTTTACAACCCCTTTCTGTCTTTTGTTGTGATTAGCTGTGATTGGTCAAAGCTAATCACATGGTACAGATGGGCAATGTGATCACTGTGACCAATCCCAGCTAGAAACATAATTATATACAATAGATGGCATGAAAGGAAGCCATACATTGTTTACAATTGTCATGTGATCTGTTGTGATTGGTCACAGCAATCACATGACACTGGCAGCGGGCCAGTGCAGTGATCAGTCATCGGCTGTGTCCCGGAGGACACGGCTGGTGACAGATCCTGCCACTGCGTGTTCTGGGAGGACGTCATATGAATACTAATTTTGTGTATCCTAAGTCATAAATCAGGTGCTCCAGGGGGGAATCTGAGAGCCTAAGTGTCAGAGACCTGAATTGTGTCCTAATGGGATGTCTAAGTAATAGGTATTTAAAGAAGAATCTATTAGCGATCTGATTTTGGACATAGTACACATGCAGATAACCACATTTATAAAAGGATGGAAGCTCTCATTTTCATAAAGGTTGGTTTGTTTAGTTTGGAACAAACGATTTGGAGGTATTCTAATAATATGTTCTACCGTAGATAGTAGTAATGACAAAATCAGTATCAGCAATACCTAGAAGTAGCTAGTTATATTCAACTGAACTTGCTTTGTACATTACACAGCAAGTCCAGTTTAATGTGACTAAATACTACTAGGCATGCTATGACCTGGATAAGTGAGAACATTCAAAAGCATATCAGAAATAAGAAAATTATTGGATGATTTTCTTGGGATTATTGGTATCAAAAGTTATAAGAATATTTTTTATTTTGCAATCTATTAATTATTGCAAATGCCCTTTGAAGGTCTAGACATTTTTTTGCCATTGTTGTCTGGGTTTTTATTTGTTTCGCATTTCTAGCACAAATTTTTATAAAAGGTGTTTGTTTAAAGGTTTTCAAAGCATACAAGAAAAACTTAACCCTAGGCACCACAACATGTCTAGTAGCACAACGCTTCACAGAGCCCAAAACAATACATGCAGCCATCTTACATGCAAGAATATATAGGACTCGTTCACTCCACTGCTGCCCTCCCCTTCTCCACAACAAGACAGAACTATGAATACCAATACTAAAATACTAATAGGTATTGGAAATTACCCAGAAACATAACTAGATAGTTGGGATATGGAAACTTATGGTCCAGTAAGAAGCAGATATATTGAGCCAAGGTTGACATATTTTGGAGAACTTATATTTAAATAAAGTAGAGTTCACCAGGTGATAAATCTGCTGTACCATAGGGGAGTTAGCACTTTTCCAATTAAACAGAATAAACTTACAGTCATACAAAGTTATCAGGCAAACCATAATATGACTTAGTGGTGCAAAAGCATTAAGGATACCCAAAAAACCCACCTCCGGGGTTTTAGAAACCGATTCAGAGAGGTGTCTAAGAAAGTAAACAGATCAATCAAAAAATGTATAGCATCCACATGGTATATGTATCTAAAAATGTATCAGTCCTGATGTACTGACACCCTATCTCATTTCTTGAGGCCCAAAAATGCCAGGACAGTACAAATACTCCCAAATGACTCCTTTTTGGAAAGTAGTCAGTCCAAGGTATTTAGTAAGAGGCATGGTGAGTTTATTGAACTTGTAATTTTTGTCATAATTATAAACATTTAAGACATTTAAAAAAAAATTCCCTACTTTGTCTTTTGCTTTACATACTGTCACCAGGGCAGTACAGCATTATGATATAACTGGTGTGGCAGTGATCGGGGACTGTCAGGAAAGGCTAGCCAGCACTCAAGCACTCAGCCCCTGTCAGAACACCTCCAGTGCATTTGCGTGCGCCCGTGCACACATATGCGCGTGCACATGTGCATTGTCAAGAAGGGCATGCCAGCACTCAAGATGAGAATCCATGACAGTCTGTTTCCTCAGTCAGAATGCCAGTGCGCCGGCACTTGCCTTTGCGCGCGCGAATGCGCAAGGACCACCACAAGCATCCTCCTCTCCACAAGGAACCCCTTCTGCTCCTGCAGTGGTCATGCTCCCACCTGAGCCCAGGGTACCAACCCCAGACAGATTCCTGGGTGAACGCAGCAAGTTCAGAGTGTTCCGGAATGTATGCGAACTCTACTTCGCCCTTCAACCTCGCACCTTTTCTTTGGAAACTACTAAAGTCGGCTTTGTGATTTCCTTGCTGCAAGGTGAGCCACAATCCTGGGCCCATCATCTTCTGGAGCAGAAGTCTGAATGTTTATCAGACTTAGCCACATTCTTGTTTCAGAATTCAGATGATGGGCCTTTGACACCAACTGGAACAATGCTGCTCTACGCTACCAATTCCGTATGCACCTCTCTGAACAGCTCAAGGACGAACTAGTGTGAGTAGGTGTACCCTCTACCCTTGAAGCCTTGATTGACTTATCCATTCAAATCGACCGTCGCCTGAGAGAATGAAGGTTGAAAGAGCTGCAGGTCCATCCTGTCTGGTATGGATGTTACTCTGGGTACTCAGCCCTTTAATCCTGCTCCACCAGCTCCTGCCACACCCACTCCCGACGCTCCAGAACCTATGCAGCTCAGCCTGTTGCGCCCTTCTCTCTCCACTGAAGAATGACAACGTCATCGCCAGCAGAACCTATTCTTGTCCTGTGGGGGATCAGGGAATTAAGTGAGGTCTTGCCCAGTTAAACCTCGTAAGTCCCTCTCAACTACTGCTTCCTCGTCAACTCCAAGTTTGCTAAACAATTCTACTCATCTTACTCTTCCCATTTCTTTACAGCTGCCAGGAGGGACTATTCAGACTTCCGCCATAATTGATTCCGGAGCCTGCAGCTGTTTTGTGGACTTGACCTTTGCTGCCAGACATCATATCCCATTACGATCCAAGACACAGAAGCTCTCTGTTCATCTGGCTGATGGATCCATTATTAAATCCGGAGCAGTTACTCATGAAACCATTCTTCTGCTTACCACCATTTCCAAAGACCATCACCTACGTCTGGACACCATCGCTTCCCCTTTGTTCCCGGTCATCATTGGTATGCCCTGGCTGAGGGCCCATAACCCCCACATCGATTGGTCTAAGGAAGGAATTAAGTTTGTCTCCCCTTACTGCATCCAGTACTGCTTACAGACCCCCTGTGGTGTACCCGCTCTGCTATGCCTTGACACTGACTCTGAGACAAGTCAGTTCATGTCCACAGACTACCATGACTTTCTAGATGCATTTAGCAAGAAAGGGGCAGAGAGCCTTCCCCCTCATCGGTCTTACGACTGTCCTATAGAGCTACTTCCCGGAGTCGAAGTCCCTTTCAGGAGAATCTTCCCCCTGTCCGAAGGTGAGCTGGCAGCTCTAAAAGACTACATTGATGACAATCTTAAGAAAGGGTTCATCCGCCCTTCCACATCTCCAGCTGGGGCAGGAATTTTCTTTGTTGAGAAGAAAGTCCATTCTTTATGACCCTGTGTGGACTATCGTGAGCTCAACAAAGTTACAGTAAAGAACCGTTATCCACTTCCATTAGTACCCAACCTTTTTCAGAGACTTGGCTCCGCCACCATATTTACAAAACTGGACCTTCATGGCGCCTATAATTTGGTGCGCATTTGAGAAGGCAATGAATGGAAGACTGCCTTCTGCACACGATTTGGGCATTTCGAGTATCTCGTAATGCCCTTTGGACTCTGCAACTCTCCCGCCACTTTCCAGCACTTCATTAATGACGTTTTCCGAGACTTCCTGGACTTGTTTATTATTTTATACCTTGATGATATACTAATCTTTTCTTCCTCCATAGACAACCACCGCAGACATATCAGAAGTGTACTAACTCGCCTTCAACAACATGGATTATACGCCAAACCCGAGAAGTGCGGGTTTGAACGCCAGAGTATCCAATTCCTGGGCCTGATCATATCCACTGAGGGTATCAAGATGGATCCCCAGAAGGTCACAGCTATCTTGGACTGGCCAGCTCCCATTGACAAAAAGGCATTCAACGCTTCATAGGTTTTGCAAACTTTTACCAAAAATTCATTCGGGGGTTTTCAGTGATCATTGCCCCATCACACAACTCACCAAACAAGGTTCCAGATTCCGTTGGTCCCCAGAGGCTCAGGCTGCCTTCGAGGTGCTAAAGAAGTTGTTCACTTCCACACCTGTTCTGAAGCACCCTGACTCGGCCCTACCCTATGTTTTAGAAGTGGACAGCTCGGAAACAGCAGTTGGAGCTATCCTGTCCCAAAGGCAGGGTCCCAAGGCTCTGTTGCACCCAGTTGCATTCTTTTCTTGTAAACTGTCAAACGTGGAGAAGAACTATGAGGTTGGGGATCGCAAACTTCTAGCGATCAAAGCGGCACTAGAAGAATGGAGGTACCTTCTTGAGGGGGCTGCGCATCCAATCTTAATTTATACAGACCACAAGAATCTAGAATACCTAAGGACGGCAAAGAGGTTGAGACCCCGGCAGGCCAGGTGGGCGCTTTTCTAGATTCACTTTTCATTTGACATACAGACCCGGATCTAAGAACATAAAGCCAGACGCACTATCACGCATGTTCAGCAAATCTCAAGAAGTCTCACCCCCGGATACGATCCTGTCTTCTGGGAATTTCCTTCTTCTACAAGGGGACTTAATGACCCGGATCAAGTAAGCCTCAGCGGGGAGTTCCACACCACCCAAGACCACCTTACGGGCAAGGGAGGGCTACTCTGGTACGAGGATAAGATCTTTGTGCCAGAGGATCTGCGAACGACCACTTTGGGTATATGCCATGATCACGTGCTTGCAGGGCACTTTGGCATCAGCAAGACCTCCGAACTTGTGCAGCAAACATTTTGGTGGCCTGGGGTGGCGAAGGACTGTGGGAAATACATAGAATCTTGTATTACTTGTATCCTCAACAAGAGCAGCAAGTCCAGGACTTGGAGTCCGTTGAAAACGTTACCCGTCCCGAATAGACCTTGGAGAATGATCTCAATTGACTTTATTGTGAACCTGCCCCCATCCGAGGGCTACAGTACTATTTTTGTGATCGTCAACCGATTATCCAAGATAGCCCACTTCATTCCCATGAAGGGTACTCCTTCTGCACAAGAGACTGCACGGATTTTCATCAGAGAAGTTATAAGACTTCATGGGGTTCCGGCAAATATCATCTCTGACAGAGAGGTCCAGTTCACCTCCAGATTCTGGAGATCCTTGTGTGAATCTCTTGGGATTGAACTTTCATTTTCTTCAGCCTATCACCCGCAAACAAATGGACAGACAGAAAGGACCAACCAAACACTTGAACAATATCTACGCTGCTTCACTTCCTTTTCACAAGATGATTGGGTGTCCCTACTTCCCTTGGCCGAGTTTTCCTACAATAATTCTACTCACTCAGCAATGAAACAATCTCCTTTCTTTGCAAACTATGGTTTTCATCCCCCTTTTCTGTTCAACAATATTCCGGAATGCCCTGTACTTGAAACGTTGGATTTCTTTAACTCCAACAACAAACTGTTACAAGAGACGATGGCTAAAACTCAAGCTTACAACAAAGAGATCTTCGACAAGAAGAGAAGAGGGGAGTTGATCCTAAACCCAGGGGACCAAGTCTGGTTGGCTACAACGAACCTGAAGCTAGCCTGTCCTTCAAGGAAATTAGGTCCCAAATTTGTAGGACCTTTACCTGTAAAGAGGTGGATTAACAATGAAGCTTATGAACTTGAATTACCAGATACTTTCAGGATCCATCCTGTGTTTCATATAGCCTTGCTGAAGCCCGCTGTCCCTAACCCTTTTCCGGATCAAAATACAGGCCCACCGAACCCGTGGTGGTAGACGGTGAAGAGAAATTCGAAGTGGAGGCGATCTTAGATTGCAGGAGAAAGAGGAATCAAAATCAATACCTGATTAAGTGGAGGGGATACGGCCCAGAGGACAACAGAAGCCAACATTCATGCCCAAGAACTTATCCGAACGTTCAAGAGTGCTTATCCTGACAAGGTGGCCAGATTGGGCATCCGGAGGCTGCATGTTAGGGGGGGCAATGTCAGGAAAAGCTAGCCAGTATTCAAGATGGTGGGCGAAGAAGACGACCTGTGACCTCAGCCCCTGTCAGAACACCTCTGGTGCATTTGTGTGCGCCCGTGCACGCATTGTCAAGAAGGGCTTGCCAGGACTCAAGATGAGAATCCAAGACAGCCTGTTTCCTCAGTCAGAATGCCAGTGCGCCAGCGTGTGCCTTTGCGTGCGCAAACCCTGTGACAGCTTTTGGCGCCCACCAGGCTATTTAAACTCAGCCAGTGCCCAGACCCGGTGCTGTCCATTCTACAGTGTTCCTGTGTGTTCCTGTTTGCTTGTATCTGATACCTGTACCTGTTATCTGACCTGGCTTGCCTCTGACGCTCCTGTTTGCTGCCTGCATCTGACCAGGCTTGTTTGACCACCGCATCTGCCTGCTCCCTTGACTATGTAAGGAAAAAATGTAAAAGTTGCGCCAGCTCTTGGATGGAAGTGAAGCAGCCAACACAGCAATATGACCGTTGCAAAGTGAAAGTTGGAGTGAAGAAGTGTGGCGCTAATGGGTAGTGGGACTCCTGTCGCTAAAACAGGTAGAAAAAGTGGTTAGGAGAGAGGAGAAGTTGCTGGAAGAAGCAGCAGACGAGGAAACGGTGATCTGCTGATCGGAACCATACCCTGGGGATCCCGGACTCCAAATCGGTGCTTCGTATGAGGACTGCTGACAAGATGGTTTACAAGTTCTCCCACACACCTTTACCCCACACCGTTTAACGGTACAGGCTCGTTTGACTCACCGCTACGGCCCGTGAGTCCACCGGATCTGGTAAGGGCATTCTTTTGCTTTTTGCTTCTGCCTGTCTCCTGGTGGGAATTATCCATTTGAGCCAAGATCCAACACATTGGTCGGGTCCTTTCCCAATAACCCTCAGGTTACCTCTTGAGAAGACAGTTCACATCTAATTACCTGTGGGATTGAATGAGACTATCCCATCTTGCCATTTAAAAGACTTTTGAGTTCCTCTGTATATATATTTTTTGTATTTTTTCCCCTTAGGGATACCGGTGCTCTTTTTCTGATCTACCACCTCCATTGAACTCCAATTCTGTGGATTAACACACTCAGCTCACCTTGCATTGATATGTATTTGCTGTACCATAAATTTTTGATTGTTTCTTAACTAGTTTCTTTTAAATTTTCTTTTTTACTGAGTTTTTTATATTCTTTAACACATACTGGGTTTTCACTTGTACTGTGTTTATTACCCAATATATATTTTTATGTATACCTTACAAACACTTTTACACTAAAGGAGTTTTCACTCTCTCCTAACCACTTTTTCTACCTGTTTTAGCGACAGGAGTCCCACTACCCATTAGCGCCACACATCTTCACTCCTGCTCCCTTGACTACCTCACTGCCAGCCCATCACCGACCCGGTCTGCATCCCGACTACGCTTTTACCTCCGCACCTGCTCCTGACGGGCCCACCAGTGTATGACCCAGCCTGCCTGTACCTGCCTTCTCTACTATCTGGAGAATCCCACTGAACTACTGTTCCACCCCCAGCTGCTTCCAGTCCCACAGTCTGTGACCCATCAGGCACTCATGCAACTCTGCACTCCTGTGCCTCCTGTCTGCTCTATCAGGGGGCCTCAAGTCAGAGGTGTAAGAGAGGTCATCCTGTGCATATCAGGCTCTGCCATCAGGTACGTGACAGGGACACTGACTTGTGACAGTGTGTAAAAAAAAATTATTACATTTTTATTTATTTTTTTACATTTTTTTCTGAAAAACTGTGACCAGAGCAATACAGTGTTACCATAGTAACACTGTACTACTCTGGTGAAGTGATCAGAATTTTTTTATTTTTTTTATGATACACATTTACACATTATGATTGCATATATCAATGAATTTCATTGGTACAAGCAACCATTTTTACTAAATGAAACTGGTTCATTCAAGCAATATTAAAGCTTGTTTAAAAAAAAAAATACAAACATGTTATAATTACCTGCTCCGTGCATTGGTTTTAGACAGAGTAGCCTGGATCCTCCTCTTCTCAGGTCCCTCACCGGCGCTCCTGGCTCCCACCCTCCTGCTGGGCACCCAAGCCGGCTCTCTCCTGAGCTGCGGCTCTGTGTGTCCAATTACGCACGGAGCTGCAGCTTGGCCCCACCCTATCCGTCTCATGATTGGCTCACTGGCTGTGATTGACAGCAGTGGGGGCCATTGGCTCCCACTGCTGTCAATCACAGCCAGTGAGCCAATCATGGGCCAATCATTGGCCAAAAGCCAATTAGGAGTGAAAGCCCTCAGAGAGGCAAGACTCTCATGGACATCGCTGGGTCAAGAGGGGGTTCGGGGAAGTATTAGGAAAAGCTGGGGGGCTGCTGCTCACAGAAAGTTTTTTACCTTCATGCTTAGAATGCATGAAGCTAAAAACCTTGTGCCTTTACAACCCCTTTCTGTCTTTTGTTGTGATTAGCTGTGATTGGTCAAAGCTAATCACATGGTACAGATGGGCAATGTGATCACTGTGACCAATCCCAGCTAGAAACATAATTATATACAATAGATGGCATGAAAGGAAGCCATACATTGTTTACAATTGTCATGTGATCTGTTGTGATTGGTCACAGCAATCACATGACACTGGCAGCGGGCCAGTGCAGTGATCAGTCATCGGCTGTGTCCCGGAGGACACGGCTGGTGACAGATCCTGCCACTGCGTGTTCTGGGAGGACGTCATATGAATACTAATTTTGTGTATCCTAAGTCATAAATCAGGTGCTCCAGGGGGGAATCTGAGAGCCTAAGTGTCAGAGACCTGAATTGTGTCCTAATGGGATGTCTAAGTAATAGGTATTTAAAGAAGAATCTATTAGCGATCTGATTCCGCTCTTTAAGTGCCATGAAAGAAACAGAATTTCCCCAAAGTTCTTGCAAGTTGTGGCTTTGCCATAATGGAGTCCTGGATGAAGTAAACAAGGAGACTGACAGCAGCATTTTTTCACCAGCCCACCAGGCTAGGAAACATACTCAAGGGAGTACTTGGAGCAACGAGAGGGTACAGGACCTGTAAATGTCATCTTTGAAAACTGAAATAGATCCACAAAATAGCAACATCAGAGTGATAGAGGGATTGAGAGAGGTTAAATGTAGCTAATCGTATACATATGTGAGCTGGGAGGCAATAAAGTACTTGCGCAAATTGGGGAAGGCTAAGCCGCTTTCAGTAAGGGAGGCCTATGAGGAAGCAGAGACGGCTCTCTAATTTTGGCAAATTTGGCAAATTTGGCAAATTTGGCAAATTTGGCGATCGCCCTTGGCCTCGCACTCACAGGGGCCTTGTGGCTGCCTAATTTGCCTAACATATGTAGCAGGTGCCACGGATCCCCATCCCGCTTGCTCTCTTGGCCAGCAAATAACAGGAGCGGGTCAGAGGAGACTGCCACCACCGCCGTTAGCAATGGGAAGATGGCTCTCTGTGTATCCTGCTGACCGTCACCTGCTCATTCCCCCTCCCTCCTACTGTCAGAGGAGGAGAGCAGAACAGCAGGAGATCGGAGAACCTGTGTCTCTATGTGGAGAGAGAGCAGCTGCGCCTGTGGGCTCTTCTTTCCCCCTCCTTCTCCTCCTCTCCTTCTCCTCCACTCCTTCTCCTCCTTGTGCCGCTGTTCTCGGGAGCGGTGCTGGCCAGCACAGCAGTCCCCTATGTTTCTTCTCCTCCTTTGTACTAGCCAGGGAAGAAATAGAATAAAAAAAGCAGCAGAGAAGAGGATTGTGGGACATATAGTCTCGAGGACTGGCGTCCCCATTGTAATCCTAAGGGAGGAAACCAGCCCACAGCATGCCCAGGCCATCTGGAGGGGAGGGAGAGAGAGAGAGAGAGAGAGAGCCAGGAGCCCAGGAAAGCTTTCAGGGAAGTGCACCCAGGACTCCAGAAGGAGAGGATAGTGCTGAGGGAACACCATCAGAGAGAGAGAACCCCGCTGCCCTGCACCACCAGAGGGAAAGCGATAAATAGTTGAAGAGAACTCACCTGAGAGTTGTTTCCCGGGAGACTCCTACCACATCCCATAATACAAAAATTTTGTAATAGAAATGCCCTTTGGGGATTGTACGGGTAGGCGTGAAAGGTAAGGGATAGCTAAGAAAATACCAAAGTGTATAAAACATACAAATTTTATTACAAGGTAACCAAAATTACAAATTACAATATACAGTGAAACACTACTAAAAACAGTGAATAGGACATATATTACATATACAGTTGCTAATTTTTGGAACATACAATAAAAATAGAGCATACAATAAAATAATAATAATTATATATATATATATATATATATATATATATATATATATATATATATATATATATATATATATATATATATATGACATAGTGAATTAGTGTAAGCAAGGCAGACCAAATTAGAACATTAGGAGAAGCAATACTCACAATTTCAATGTCCTTTTAATAATAATGCACAACCCTCATTTAAGAAAGGCGGGCCACGGGTCTCAAAAACTGCTATGTTGCACAATGCTGCTAATAGAAACCAAAGGAGTGGGGTTCAACCAGTTTTTGACCAGTCTTCAGGTTAGCAAGGGATGGATGAGAACCCTGTACTGGAACACTCACAGAATATGTGAATGGGCTGTGGTATATGATGTCTCCGTCATCAAGCAGTGCACCAAAGCTCACAAGGAACACACATATGAACAGGGGAACAGTGATCTAACACAGAAAACTTTGTCACTTTGTCAAATAAAAAAATGAAGAGTATTAGAAAATATATGTAAACTTAAATATAAGTAATATCCATAAAACAGTTCACATTGAAGTAAAAAAGCCAAAAGTAGTAAGGCACTTCCCAGCTTCCCAGCTTAGAGCATTGTCTCACCTTGTGTAGCAAACCCTGTCTGTGACCTACAGTTGCTCCAGGGGTCTCAGCTCCGACAACAATGGATTCTGTTGAGGCTGGGGCTCCAGCAGCCACCGTGGGGAACACATCTCTTTTTGTCACACCCAAAATTCCCACAAAATTTTTCCCAAGAAAACAGGGGAACCCCCCTGTTCCCCTGATTCAAACGCGACCTTGAATGCACAAATTCTTTCTTCCCAATTAAACATTATTAACCTTTCTTCTCACCCTCTCACTACAGATGAAATTTAAAGGACTCTCGTTTTGCCCAACCAATAGGTTGGACAAATTTGAGGTAATCAAAGATCTTCACTTATACACTCAAAAACTTTTATTAAAAAGTATGTTTTAAAAAGAAAAACCTGAGTTTGAAGGTTGTCGCACGTACAGTGAGAGACAAGCTCTAGACAATTTAAATTCCCTATTAGTGGAGAGTGAGTCGAGAGATCTTATATACATCATTGATTTAGATTCCCTTCTCAAGGAAGTAGACGATCAACCCACTAATATCACCAATATTATTACTAAATCCTCATTAAAGAAAACTTCATCTTTATACCCTGCCCCCAGCACCAACCATGGTATAGCCACATTTCTCAAAATGATATGTCAATTAAATTAAACTGTTAGACCCCTTGTCCTCCAGTTTAGGGAATCTTACTAAAAATGAAAAGACAGCATTAAAAAATGTATCTAATGATTATGATATCACTATAAAATCCTCGAACAAAGGAGGTAACGTTGTTATGAGCAAAGATCAATACAGTCAAATGTGCTCTAACATTTTTAGCAATTGTGACTGGTATCGTCCAGTTAGTACAGATATCATTGAGGTCTTTAAAAAGAAGTTTTACTCGTTTGTTGATGATGCCTTTCAGAACAAGCTTATATCCACACAGACATGGGACTTCCTCCATATTCCCTATCCTAGAGTGGCAACCTTCTACTCATTACCCAAAATTCATAAGAATGCTGTAAATCCCCCCGGAAGACCAATACTTTCTGGGAATGGTTCCGTTACTGAAAATTTGTCTAAACTGATAGATGAGCACATTAGACCATTTGTTCTTGTTTTGTCATCTTATGTCTGCGACACTATCCACCTTCAAGTGTTTGAAGATTGCATCCTGGCGACTATAGACGTAGAGGCCTTCTACAGTTCAATACCACACTCTAGAGGCCTCTCTTGTATTCACAAGGTGTTGTCCCAAACTAGTCATCCCGAGGAACCCTTCAATTACTTCATACTTCTCTCCTTGGAACATATATTAAAACACAATATTTTCTCCTTTGATGGTCAAATTTTCCTCCAGGTGTAGGGCGTAGCCATGGCACGTATTGTGCCCGTGGCTACGCCAGTCTGTACCTGGGGGAATGGGAAAGGACCATTTTCATGCCCCCAGTCTCTGACTGTCTTCTTTATCATGCCCGCAGTCTCTAACCATCGCCTGTAGCATGCCCACAGTCTCTGATCATCTCCTGTAGCATGCCCAAAGTCTCTGACCGTCTCCTGTAGTATGCCCGCAGTCTCCAACCAGCTCCTGTAGCATCCCCACGGTCTCTGACCATCTCCTGTAGTATGCCTACAGTCTCTGACCAGCTCCTGTAGCATGCCCGCAGTCTCTGACCAGCTCCTGTAGTATGCCTGCAGTCTTTGACCAGCTCCTGCAGCATGCCCGCAGTCTCTGACCATCTCCTGTAATATGCCCGCAGTCTGACCATCTCTTGTAGTATACCCGCAGTCTCTGACTGTCTCCTGTAGTATGTCTGCAGTCTCTGACCGTCTCCTGTAGTATGTGTATTAATGTGCCACTTTACTTGCTCAATTATTTGGGATTGCTCCACTTCTCAGTAAGTGGTAACGATGAGCAGTAACCTGTAGCAACCAATCAGTGAACAGTAGTGATCTGCTATAATCTCTAGCAACGAATCAGTGAGTGGTAATGATGTTCTGTAACCCCTAGCAACCAATCAGTGAGTGGTAATGATGTGCTGTAATCTATATCAACCAATCAGTGAGCAGTTTTATTGTACTGTAACCTCTAGCAACCAATCGGCAAGCAGAAATTATGTGCTGCAACCTCTAGCAACTAGTCAGTGAGTGGTAGTGATCGGCTGTAACCTCTGGCAAACAATTGCTATCGCTGCATAATCTGCTGTAGTAAACTGATTTTGAGTCTACATGCTATTTGTTTGTATGTCTCGGAATGGAGGGAGGGGGCCCAAGAAAATGTTTGCCCACGGTCCAATTAATATTAAAGACAGCCCTGACGGGGGGGGGGGTGGGGGTTGGCAAAATACACCTTCCCAAAGTAGAAAAAAATCCTTGCAGGGCCCAGTTTGTTGTTGCCATTTAAAGGAGTACCCCACCTTCTCTCATTTCTTCGAGTGCACTGAAAAAACACTAGGAAACTGCTAATCCTTTGGACACATTTATGCCCCGTACACATGGTCGGATTTTCCTATGGAAAATGTTAGATGGGAGCTTTTTGTCAGAAATTCCGACTGCGTGTAGGCTCCATCGGAAATTTTTCATCGGAATTTCCATCGCACAAAATTTGAGATCTGGACAAAACAAAAAATCCATGTAAAAAAAAAAACAAAAAACAAAATCCGTTGGCAGAAATTCCAATCGTGTGTACACAATTCCGACGCACAAAGTTCCACACATGCTCGGAGTCAAGCAGAAGAGCAGCACTGGCTATTGAACTTCATTTTTCTCGGCTCGTTGTACGTGTTGTACGTCACCACATTCTTGACGTTCACAATTTCCCACCAACTTTGTGTGACCGTGTGTATGCAAGACAAGTTTGAGCCAACATCTGTCAGAAAAAATCCATGGATTTTGTTGTCAGAATGTGCGATCACATGTACAGGGCATTAGAGTACAGTTGTGTTGCTAAATGTTGATTTACCTATTCTCGTATTGATTTTTCTGCTATTGATATAGAGCTGCTTATATAGATATATTTGTTCACCTTTATTACCCGAGGGCAGTTCTACTCTGTTTAGTGAATTGTACTTTAATTGTCATTTATGCAAGTTCTTAATGATAGTTAAAGAGGAAGTAAACCCTGATGGGTTTACTTCCTCTTTGTTTCCCTGCAAAGGTAAAGCATAATGGGCTACTATGCATCACATAGTAGCCCATTATGTGTCACTTACCTGACACAGGAGCCTGCGATGTCACAGCTGTCCCCTCTGCTACAGAGCTGCTCCATCTTCTTTCCGGGTATCGTGGCTCTGGCACTGTGATTGGCCAGAGCCGCGATGACCTCACTCCCGTGCGTGCGCATGGGAACTGCCACTAATGGCATATCGCCGTTAGCAGCAGAATGCTCATGCGCCTGCACGCCGCTGTCTACAGCGCATGCGCCATAGACAGTGGTCCCTGTCTTTTTGCAAATATCTCCTAAACCATGTAGGTTTAGGAGATATTTCTTGGACCTACAGGTAAGCCTTAATCTAGGCTTACCTGTAGGTCAAAGTGGTCTGTAAGCATTTACAACCACTTTAAATAGTGTCTACCACTAAGCAGGTGTGTGTTCCTATATTGTCTACAGTAGATCCTACAGTAAGGTGAAAGGTAATATACACTGGTGTTGCTACGTGCGTCTGTAGTGATTCAATCAATCAGGTGTGTCAGAGGGACTGAGGTTGTTCTTGGAGTTTAAGTGCAGAACAGGGAACCCAAAATTACCAAACAGTTCCTTCGGGGGTAGTGCTACACATATTACCCCAGTTTTGAGGGACAGGGGACCTAAACACTGCTGTGCTCAGGCAGTGTTAAGAGCCCTGTCTCACTTAAGCAGGCCTCGTGGCGACCGAACAGCTTATTTGCAGTGTGACTTTATTTTAGAGGTGACAGGACACCTTAACACTACTGTGGGCAGGCAGCGTTAAGAGCCCTCACACTCACCTCTTGCGTAACCTAAGACTTCTGGAACTCCACCCATCAGTCAATGAGGAGTGACATTGCATCTGCGCACATCACCTTTAACATCCACCGCATGAGGATCTTAAGCTGGGAAGGCTGCGTAGCTGATGGACGTGAGTGGGGCTTCATGTCTATGTTTTGCCTAAGGCCTCACAAAGCCTAGAGCCGCCTCTGTGAGAAAGATTTGGGAAAAAAAACAGGTGAGCATTATTCCAATTGCCATAAGAAAATGTGGGTAGAAATATAACTTTAACCGCTTGCGGACCAGTCACCACAGTTTTACTATGGCAGGTTGGCTCCGCTGTGCGAAATCACGTTATTGTACGTGATCTCGCAAGGCTTGGCTAGCGGGCGAGCTCTGTGAGTCTGACCGCGGGTCTCGCGGACTCGATGTCCGTGGGGATACCCGCAATCGCCTCACGGAGAGGAAGAACGGGGAAATGCTGATGTAAACAAGCATTTCCCCGTTCTACCTAGTGACACTGTCACTGATCACAGCTCCCTGTAATTGGGAGCGGTGATTAGTGTAGTATCACACACAACCCCCCCACAGTTAGAATCACTCCCTAGGACACACTTAACCCCTGCAGCGCCACCTAGTGTTAACCCCTTCACTGCCAGTCACATTTACATAGTAATCAATGCATTTTTAATCACACTGATCGCTGTATAAATGTGAATGGTCCCAAAATAGTGCCAAAAGTGTCCTATGTGTCCGCCATAATGTCAAAGTCACAATAAAAATCACTGATCGCCGCCATTACTAGTAAAAAAGAATTAATAAAAATGCCATAAAACTATCCCCTATTTTGTAGCTATAACTTTTGCGCAAACCAATCAATAAACGCTTATTGTGATTTTTTTAACTAAAAATATATAAAAGAATATGTATCGGCCTAAACTGAGGGAATAATGTTTTTTAAAATATTTTTTGGGGATATTTTTTACAGCAAAAAGTAAAAAATAATGCGTTTTTTTTCAAAATTGACGCTTTTTTGTTTATAGCACAAAAAATAAAAACCGCAGAGGTGATAAAATACCACCAAAAGAAAGCTCTATTTGTGGGGAAAAAAGGACATCAATTTTGTTTGGGAGCCACATCGCACAACCACGCAATTGTCAGTTAAGGCGATGCAGTGCCAAATCGCAAAAAGTGCTTTGGTCTTTGGCCAGACAAATGATCCGGGGCTGAAGTGGTTAAACATATTTATGCAACCAATAAGGTTAGAGGTAAAGAAGACCATGTACTCAATCAAAGTACTAAATTACTGGTGTTTGTGAGAAACTGAAACAGATGGACGATATAACCATTCAATTATAGCAACCAAAATGGTAAGCAAAAAAAAAAATCCTCATTGTGAAGGGCAACTAGCTATTGTTGTTATTATATCAATTTGACTTCATATCCAAAGTCTACAGTGGGTATTTAAAAAACAGTGAAAGTGGTGAGAAATCAATTACTGTCATTTAAAAGGCATACACCTAGGATATTCACCTGGAGTAAGTGTTTGGAGAATGTCAGATCCCCTGCTTTATAAATATGTACACAAACAGTATATATTCCAGCATTTACTAATCATATATAACCAGATAAAGAGAATAAACGTGAGGTGTATATATTGTTCCTTTAGCCAAATGCATTGTTTGTGTCAGGCAGTGGGAAGTCAAATGTCCAGACATAGAAGAATCCAGCAATATCTGAAGTGTCTGCAGCATTTGGAAATATTTCACAGTTGTCCTTGATGTCAGATAAGACACCTGTGCTTCTGTTAGAATAAAATACATTATCTAAATGAAATGACTGGGTTAAGATAGGTTAGATAGATGTGGCAAATATACAGTTGTGCTAATGTTTGTTTTCTCCTATAAGCAAATAAAGATAATTTAGATGGCATGAAGGTAAAATAGATGTATATGCTAACATTGAAAAAAAACTAATGCTCTTCAGCTTTTCTGCATGTCTACTGATATTCTGTCTATCATTTAAATAACAATTTGTATGTTCTTTGCTAGCTGTAGATTCACAATGTACACTAGATGTAGAGTTCCTGTTCCTGTTCTGCCTCATGCAAATTGTAAAATTGCAACACAGGTGCTTTATGAGCCCATTAAGTGCTTGGGTGGCAAAAAAAGAACAAAAAAAGTTTGTACAGTGGAAAGGAATTTTAATAGGGTAGATTTGAGATCAGTACTGCTTAGGTTTGAGCAGCATGTTGATGTACCTATGAGGGGGGGGGGAGTATCTTGGACCGCGTTTACATATGATTGTTTCCTACTTCGAGGTGGGCTCTGTGTCAAAATTTGCAGGTTACACCATGGTAATGGGGAAAATAAGGGGGCAGTGATGAGTCTGCATATCGTGAGGACATTGGAAATCTAGTTGGTTGGTGCAGAAAGAACAACTTACAGTTAAAATGTAGCTAAGACAAAGGAAATTATAATTGATTTTAGGAAAATTTGGGAAGTTAGCTACAAGACGGTGGTGTTTGATGGGATGGAGGATGAGAGCATTGAGGAGTTCTGCTTTCTGGGAACAATAATTAGGGACGATCTGTCATGGACAGGGGACGTATCTCGCCTGGTGGCCGAAGATCTTTAGAGACTACTTTTTGAGGAAACTATGGAGGGCAGGCTTTTCAGAGTCCTCATTAGTTTTATATGAAACTGCAATTGAAAGTGTGTTAGTGTATCGCATTTCTCTGTGGCAAGGATCATGCAGGGTCCATGACAGAAATGCATTGCAAAAAGTAATGCATACAGTATATAATATTATTGTAGGATAGTTTACCACATATTGAGGAACTGGGGGAAAGGGAAATGGTATTGTGCCGTTTCTTCAGCAGCCGTGCCGTGACCAGTGGCTCCCACACGCATGCGTGGAGTGACGTCATTGCGGCTCCGGCCAATCACAGCACCAGAGCCTGTGAACCCGTAAATAACTCTGGGAGACATGTCACCAGTCCTAGTGGCAACAGCTTCGATCTAAGGTAAGTATTTCATAATGAGCTAGTATGTGATGCATACTAGCTCTAGCTCATTAGAGTGACCAATATAGAGAGAAATACTCTTTTAATAACAAAACCGGAGAGAGAACCAGATACCACATATAAATGGGCATTGTTTACTACATACTCAATACAACACAAACAAATCAAGAGTATCATGAAAAAACACTGGGGGGTGTTAAGACAAGATAATATCTTGAAAAAGATATTACCGGAACAAGCCAAGATTATATTTAGAGGAGCACCATCCCTACAGGGACAGGTAGCACCTAATATCATTAACCCTCCAGTACGTCCATCTTTTTTTCATGACTGGACGGGGTTCTATCCCTGTAAAAAGTGTGTTGTTTGTCGACACAATATGCCAATAAGAAGAAAACTAACGGAATTTACATCAACGGTCACAGGGAAGAGTTATGCTATCAAACCCTTCTGCACATGCAATACCAGATATATAGTGTATTTAATTGTTTGCCCTTGTGGCAAACAATATGTGGGCCGAACAACCAGAACTTTTACGATAAGAGTGAGTGAACACATCAGCCTCATCAAAAGTAGAGACTCAAAACATAGTGTCCCCAGACACTATAAAGAGTGTCATAACAGCGACCCCGCTGGCTCACTATTTATGATAATTGACAAATACACTCCCCCATGGAGAGGCGGGGCCTTGACCAGAGGCGTTTCTCATCTAGAAACGTTCTGGATCCACGAACTACGGTCCCTCCATCCATGGGGTATGAATGTGGATTTGGATATTAATGCCTTCATTAATGAATCTTAGAATCGATGGGAGTAGGTTCATTTTTAGAGGCAAATAGGTACTACCTATTGTATTAATACTCTCATTAATGAATTTTGGGTATACAAGTTGGTGGGATTAGATATATTTATTTAGTCAAATAGGTACTACACATACGAAATTTCATTCCTATGTGCATTTTCATACACGTCACCATTTGATTTGCATTTTATATATTTATATTTTTATGAGGTATGTAATTTTATATAATGTGGATCACCCATTGAGAATCTGTCTTGGACCTATATCTCTGTGACCTTGTATCACAGAAGATTTTTTGTTACTGTTTTTTGAGTCACAATTTATTTTTGTAGTCTACATCAATAGTGCACATAAAGCAGTCAGTCACACCAAGTATACAAAAGAGAAAATTCATAAATACATACACCTAAATTGTTGCTTCAGTGCAACATATATATCTGCTATCATTTTGCAGACAGATTATTATCAGCTGATACACATTTGTTGCACCTTTACTTAGTTTTTTATTTCTACAACCACGTTATGACTAGTCTCATAATGAGGGATTTCACACATTTTCTATTTTTCTATCTTTACACACATTTTTTACACACATTAAAATAAACATTAAAATAAACATTAAAATAATCATTAGGCTACTCAATACACATAGCTGTTTATTTATATGGCACACAGTGCGTGCTGCGCTATGGCACGTCACATATCTAGCGGTGGGCGGGCTGTATGATCAGACCGCTGGTGACGACATTGCGCCGTGTTTACTACTACATTGAGGCGTGGTACGCATGCGGCGGACGGCCGCCTAGCTTGCGCTCCATTCGGGCGGAAGATGACGCTATTTGCGTCATGAAGAGCAGCCATTTGGCTTTACTCACTTCCTGTGAGACCACCGGACGATTTCCTTTTTTTTCATCCACATCACTTCTTCACTATTTTTTATATGTTACATACTTAATACTTAATTATTTATATCACCTGGGAATTTCTTGGCAAATGGGTATATTTTCCTTCTTTATTTTTCATACATAATACTTATAAGGAAGGGCTAGAACGCATATTGGTTACTAGAGAGAGGCCTGGAACGCACGCGGGGCCGCCATTTTGGCGATACCCGGAAGTGCATGTAAACAAGCGGCACATGCCGGATTCTCATTAAAGGGGGTCTTGGTTCCTATATAAGTGAGTATGGCAGCAGTGGTAGAGTACCCCAGATGAAGTCTGAGTAGACGAAACGCGTCGGGAGACTCCACTGCCTGCCATTTGTTTTACTATAAGCGCTTTTTTAACATGGAAAATGTAAGTGTTTTACTTTAATTAAATTTTATTTTATAAAAACGGTATTATACTATGTGGCCCCTTTTTTACCTTCTATGAGCTACTACGTAACTGGGCTATACAGGGGAGAATTGTGCCGGGAGCCTTAGAAACAACATCTGGATTTCATATTGTTCCACTGAGAGACCCCATCTCATTGCCTGGTGGCAATACAAGCATTACTGACTCAGGGGACATATGTCTCTATGAGTCCAATGGTTCCGGTAAGCCTGCATTGCTTCCATATGGGGGATCCAATTATTGTGCATTACTTCTTTCCATTTCATCTATGTGGTGTATGAACACCACCATCTGTTTGGGACTTTTTTGGTCATCAGATTTTCTATATAATAGATACATATTGAAGTGTTTTTCAGTACCAGTTTGAACGCATGGTGTTATGAACAACTGTTTGATACATCCTCTTTTGCTATCTCATTAGCTTTTGTCATTCAAACTAGCGCTACACTATATATACCTGCACTATTTACAAATTTCCTTTTTTTGTTGTGTGAGCTGCTATTACTGAGTAAGCGCGGTGTCTTTGGACATATTTTTTAGCTCTAGCTCATTATGCCTTTCTCTTATGCCCCGTACACACGGTCGGACTTTGTTCGGACATTCCGACAACAAAATCCTAGGATTTTTTCCGACGGATGTTGGCTCAAACTTGTTTTGCCTACACACGGTCGCACAAAGTTGTCGGAATTTCCAATCGCCAAGAACACGGTGACGTACACCACGTACGATGAGACTAGAAAAGGCCGGTTCAGAACCAAGCGCGGCACCCTTTGGGCTCCTTTTGCTAATCTCGTGTTAGTAAAAGTTTGGTGAGAGACGATTCGCGCTTTTTCAGACTCGTGGCTTTCAGATCATTTTCTGCCGTTCAGTTTGTGCTTGTGGGTTTGTATCTGCTCTTCAGTGCGTGCAGTCAGTTCGTATCAGAGTTTTTTGTGCGATCTTGCCCGCTCGTTGCTGTTTTTCAGGTCGCTCTTCACAGGCCTTGCTGTTCTTCAGTGCGTTCTGTTACTTCGTTCTCAGCAGCCGACCATTTTCTAGCCATGTTTCGTATGCGTGCTCCTCGTAGAGTTCGTGCTGTGCGGGGGCTTGGTGTTGGCGTCCTGACCTTGACACAAGTCCAGTCCATGAACAGGGTGGGGAGGAGTTCATGGACCAAGAATTGGTTGCTTCAGCGTGACCAGTTCTCTCATATGCCTTTGCTCCGTGAGATCCGTGAGAATAATCCTGATGATTTCAGGAACTTTCTCAGGATGACGGACCCCGTATTTCACCGTTTGTTGGCTTCGCTGACCCCCTATATTAGCAGGCAGGATACCTGCATGAGGCAAGCCATCACTCCGGAGCAGAGGTTGGTCGCTACCTTGAGGTATTTGGCCACAGGGAGAAGCCTGCAGGACCTCAAGTTCTCGACAGGCATCTCCCCCCAGGCTCTGGGGATCATTATCCCAGAGACCTGTTCTGCCATCATTCAGGTCCTGCAGAAGGAGTATATGAAGGTAAGATTTTTATCCTTTTATATCACATTTTATTGTATTGAATGTTTGATAATATATTGTATTTCTTCCCTCATTCCCTAATTACCATGATTGTAATATGCTGTGAATGTCCCCTTTGTTCTCATGCATGCTGGATTTTTAGGTAATTATTATTTTATGTCCTTCATACATATTTGCCCTTCAATAACCTCCCCAGCATGGTCTTTCCTGGCCTATATTCACCTCATGTAGTCACTTAACAATGTATTTTATCAGCTCCATAGTAGTGCTTTACCCCAAACACCCCCTAAAATGTTTGGAAATGTTATTTTTGATTTAAATTCAGGCAGAGTGCCAGAGGCTTTTTTTTGTGGTGTCCCCAAATTTTTTGTAACCCTCCCTCCCCCCAACTGCTAAGTCAGCTGATCACAATTCTCTATCCTCAATCATCTATCTGCTGACTTTGCCAAACCCATACACACTATACCCATCTCTTTACTGGTCAGATTTATGGATGAATTCCCCAAAGCATGTAGTGCAAGGGCCTGCCTGTATACTTTCCAATGGTACTGTTTAAAGTTTTTGTATCCTATTATTATCTTGATAGGTAATAGCAGAATGTTCAAATGCCCTCAAATGTGTACAGTGTGTATTTATATCTTTGTATTATGACACTTCTTACCTGTCCAGTGGTCTGCCAATAGTGTAACTAAGGAGGGGCTGTTCCAAGTAATACCCTGTATTTAGGCATTCATCTCTCAATGAAGTGAAGAGGGTTACCTGTCCAAGGGTTCCCCCCCCCTATAATGTTAGAAATGGCCCATGAGAGGGGGGGAGGGGGAATATGATAGGTGTACCTTATACTTTGTTGTTGTTAAATTCCCCTTAGTAAATGCTATCTGGAGGTTGCCCTATAATGTTTGTGTCTAATCTGCTTGCCATGTTTCTGTGAAAAAATAGTAATGTTTATTGTTTTTTCCTCAACAGTTTCCTTCAACGCCACAGGAATGGCAGACTGTGGCCTCCCACTTTGCCCAGCGGTGGGACTTTCCTAACTGCGGAGAGGCAATTGATGGGAAACACATCCACATCGTCCCACCACCCAACTCGGGGTCGTACTATTATAATTACAAGGGGTTTAATAGTATAGTGATGTTGGCGGTGGTGTCGGCTAGTTACGAGTTCTTGTATGTGGAAGTGGGGAAGAATGGCCGGATGTCTGATGGTGGAGTGATCGCCCAGACGGAGTTCTACAGGCGTCTCCAGAATGGCAGCTTGGACTTGCCACCTCCAGAGGACAATGTTGAAGGTCTCCCATTTGTGTTCGTTGCTGATGAAGCATTTGCGCTGGGGGACCACCTGATGCGGCCATTCCCGATGAGGACACTCACCCCGGAACAGAGGGTTTTTAATTACCGGCTGGCCAGAGCCCGAAGAGTGGTGGAGAACACATTTGGAATCCTGGCCAGCCGGTTCCGATTATTTCTGACACCCATCCATATGGCGGAGTATAAACTGAACCATATAATACTTGCCTGCTGTGTTCTCCATAATTTTTTAAGAAAACATTCAGCCAACTATGCTGGCTCAGTTGGGCCTGAGGCCGGAATCCCTAATCCATCAACACTGACGGCGCTTGAAAGTGGCCGTCCTGGCTTGCCCTCCCTGAATGCCCGTGATGTCCGGTTACGCTACCTGGAGTTCTTTGCGGGTAGGGGGGCTATCAATATGCCAGACAATCTGTGACACCTTTTTCAAATAAAAAACAACCAAAAGAAATTCTTTGTGGACATTTACTGCTTGTGTTTGTTTTAGCTGACCCTGACAGAAATGTGTTGAGTGCAGAAAATGTCGTGATTGGGTAACCTTATAAAAAACAGTGTTGGCTGGTACTTCCTAAATGCAAAAACACATTTTACTACAAGTGCACTTGCAACTGCACTGAACCTGCACTGAACCTGCACTTGTAGTGCAAAGTGTATTTGCCCTTAGGAAATAACCCCCATTTTTGCATAAAACAGCAATTACATCACCCCAAAAGTGTTGTAGTGTTGAGACAATAATCCACACATTCTTGAGTAAGGCACTTTTTTATACCTGCACAATCACATGTGCATTTCCCAAAGGTTTTTAAAACAAACCAACATGTTTGTTGTATAACAATGTTTGCAGTAGCATTATCAAAAATCGAAATATCCATTTCAGATAAAACAGGCCTGTGTAAAACCAACAAGAAAGCTAAAAAACTTGAACTTACAAAGTTCACATTAGGTAAAACCTGAAGGCTATATCAGACATCAGTATTTAGGAACTGGGTTTGATATAGCGTTCAGATGGGGGGAAATCACCCCTGGAAAAGCCAAATTTGGAAGATGCACACCAATTTACGAATGTCAACATGTGCTATCTGCCATCAGGGGGGATCAAGGGACGTGTTTTGGGGGAGCAAGCCCTTTCTCAACGCTACTTTATAATTGAGGAAGGGGTTGCACCCCCAAACGCGTCCATTGATCTCCCGTGATGGCAGATAGCACATGTTGGCACACTGTGTGCATCCTCCAAATTTGGCTTTTCTAAACATTGAAAAAATTTTCCTACGATAAAACAGGTGATTTTGTGGGGTTTAAATTCGCCCCAAAACATCAATGATGTTATTATTTTTTTTAATAACATCACTGATTTGTTGCTGGATGTTTTGCAATTGGAGATTACACCCCATGATCTCCCCGAACAGTATCTGGGCACTTTCAGATGTAAAGCGTTCTGGATCACGATCACCTAAAAAGAGATAAAGAACAAAAAAAAGGTCTCAAAAATCTGCCACCATCCATCTCTTTTACCTGAGCCTGTGGTCACAGACACTCACCTGTTGTCTCCACCACGTCTTCTTCTTCCTCCTGCTCAGCTTCTTGGGTTGGTATTTCCCCTTCTTCCAGAGGGGGGGGTCTCTGGTCTCCTGGGATGAGGGGTGTCCGAGTCTTTTCTCCCCTATGTAAAACAAAAATGGTATAATTAGCATACAGATATTTGATGGCAGAACTAGAAATAGGAAACATTGCTTGGAAGTGGGGTACAATTGTCTATTTTAGCAGAGTTCCAAGATGTATTTTTTTTATTGGCCTTTGTCAAGCTGCAATACTTTACCTGTTTAGTACAAGCTTCACAGATGTAGCCCCCCTATAGTATACACTGGAGCACCTGTGTGGCCCCCCCTAATAAAAATGGTGTTCTTGTGTCCCACACTAGTGCTCCAGTGTCCAGATGTAAAAACAGCTGCTGAGTGTCCTCTCCTTACACACAATCTAGTTTGCATTTCATTCTAGTAACAAACCCATCTACACAAACAAATATTTGGCATCCAAGTAGGCCCCCAAAAATGTGTGAAAATGCATATGGCCTAAACAATGGTGTTCTAGAGGCCGAAAGAAAAATGTTTGATACGAACGAATAATGGGCCCATGAACATTAAAGTTGACCTTTTTAAACATTACAATTAATAAAAGCATATGGAGCAGAACGAACGTAATAAAGACAGAAAGAATAGGAACACAGCACAACTACTTACTTTTTTGCAGCACTCTCCAGATCTTTCAGTACTGCTCTGGCTCTCTCAACTTCAGGTCCGACCACCGCTTCTTGAGCTGATCTTTAGATCTTCGTACCCCGAAATTCCTCTCAAGACTCCTGACCACTTTCGTCATGATCTTGGCCTTTCGGATGTTCGGGTTGGGGTAAGGCCCATATTTTCCGTCATAGTCGGACTTCCTCATGATGTCGACCATCTCCAACATCTCCCCAAACTACATATTTGTGGCCTTAAAACGTCTCCTTCTGGATCGGGACGTGCCTGGATCCGGGCTTTCCTCCTCCTCCTCCTCGTTGCTAGAATTAGCACGCACCTGTTGTAACTCCGCCATGTGCTCTTCACCCACTGCGCTGAACGAAAAGGGGCGGGGAATACACTAGAAAGAACGTCAGGGGCGGGCGGAGTTACACGCATGCGCAGTGTGTATAAAGCGTAACACGCGTGCGTATTACATACGATCTGTGAGCGGAGGAAGGAGCATTGGACGCGCCGATCGTAAGAACGAAGGTAAGAGACAAACTTGTGCCTATACTGCTTCTAGATTGAGGCCTATATTGTAACAAGATTAGGAGAGTTTTGTCTGACATTAGGCTTTGTCTTGTGTTGTGTCTTGCAGTGAACATGGAGACGTTCACAAACGAAACGTACGTCGGAGCGGTACGTGGTCACATGTCCAGAATCGCCCCACCTACTTCCGGATCATCTGGTTAGTTAGACGCACGGGGTGGAACGCACGCCGCATGTGCGATGTGATGCGAAGGGTTTTTTGACACCATTCACCCTGACATGCAAGCAGTCCCAGTGCCGGGTAGGCACCGATCAATGTAAGAGGCCATTTGGCTATTTTATTGTTCTTTATTTTTATACATTAAACGGTTTTACGCTATGGAGATTCCCTTTTGTGTTTCTCATATTTCCTATCTTGAATGAATGGGACGGGAGGGATCTATGCCTCAAGTACCATCCAGCCTTCCAGCCTTCATGTGAACAGGCACAATCCTGTACAAGCGCTAATGACTCTCTTTTTAGTTAAAGGAGTCATTGGTATCTGGTAAGCAGATATCTATTATCTTCAGGTGTTTTTCCTCTTGGGTGACGGAATCTATATATCATCGCAAGATTTGTTGCATCTTTGAAGATTTATGTGTCAGCTTTAATGTTGGTTTCAACTAACTGTTTGCTCTGATCTTTTCAATGGATTGGGACAATCAAACATCACAAATTCATTTACCACACTTGCACTAAGAACTTTTTTGATCTTAATATCACTCTTCACTTTTATTTTATATATTTGTATATTTTTATCACATATTATGTATTTGGTATATTTTCATTTTAGCACAAATAGTATTATATAATTCACTGCGGTTGATGTGGATTGTGTGTGTATCTAGTGACAGATACATATGTTTTCAGGTCTCTAGCGCCCCCTACTGTACACCACTACTTATTTGATTGTTTCATTCAAAATTAGGGGAGCAGCTTGCATTTGTGATTTTTTGTGTTTTTGTTTTTTGTTTTTTATACACTTATTAATACAATTATTAATTTTTCATATTTACTACTATCACGGGCGCGAAAGTATTGTTTACCTATTACACATTTCAAATATACAATGTGAAATGAACAAGGGACACCAACAACAAACAATCTCCTTGAGATTAAATAATAAAAGATATCAATGGTGTTGGGGTAACTTGACACACAAAACACACCCAAAAATATTCTGGAGTAAAAATAAAAATAACATTGAACAAAGATCAGCCTTGGAAAAAATCCAAACATTAAAGAAAAAAAAAGGCTTAAAATCCAAAATAAAAAAAATTAAAAAATATAAAACTGTCAGATGTGACAACTAATAACAATATATTCAGGGAATCCCACTAAAAAAACACAAATAAAAGTTTGTGAGAAGTGTGTGTGAATATGAGCAGCAAAACGACTTAATTCTTGTCACATTATAAAGAAGAAGAGAGTGCGCTGTATTAAACCATTTTGAACATTGCAGCGTGACGAAAGTGCTGTATCCATTGCGAACGCTAAGTTTACCAGAACGAGCTGTCCCGTGTCGGAATTTCTTCTGAGCATGCGTAGCACTTTGTGCGTCGGAACAGGCCACACACGGTCGGAATTGACGCGATCGGATTTTGTTGTCGGAAAATTTTATCTCCTGCTGTCCAACTTTGTGTGTCGGAAAATCCGATGGAAAATGTCCGATGGCGCCCACACACGGTCGGAATTTCCGACAACACGCTCCGATCGGACATCGGAAAATCCGACCGTGTGTACGGGGCATTACATGTTTTTTTTGGGGGGGTTTACAACCACTTTAAGTAATAGCCGAGTAATGTTACTTCATATTAGATTAGAAATAGGCACAAGTTAAAATAGAACTTGGCCAATTCAAACTGTATTGCCTCATACACACGATCGGACTTTGTTCGGACATTCCGACAACAAAATCCTAGGATTTTTTCTGACGGATGTTGGCTCAAACTTGTCTTGCATACACACGGTCACACAAAGTTGTCGGAAAATCCGATCGTTCTAAACGCGGTGACGTAAAACACATACGTCGGGACTATAAACGGGGCAGTGGCCAATAGCTTTCATCTCTTTATTTATTCTGAGCATGCGTGGCACTTTGTCCATCGGATTTGTGTACACACGATCGGAATTTCCGACAACAGATTTTGTTGTCGGAAAATTTTATATCCTGCTCTCAAACTTTGTGTGTCGGAAAATCCGATGGAAAATGTGTGATGGAGCCCACACACGGTCGGAATTTCCGACAACAAGGTCCTATCACACATTTTCCGTCGGAAAATCCAACCGTGTGTACGGGGCATATGACTGAAATGTTTTGGGTAACTAGAAGAAAAGTAGTATTTTCTTGTAATATGTCGATTGAAAAAAAAATATATAAATATAAGTAATATAAAGCAAAGTGAGAAAATCAATGACAGCTGGACAGTATCTAACAAGCTGAATTAAGTGATAAAAAGAAGACTGAAGTGATGCTAAGCAGCCTTAAAAGTTAAACCACGGGTTCCTATTCTAGTGCAATAGAGCACCTATAAAGGCAGCTTATTTTCTCAAGCTGCTCTTAAAACTGTAACTAAGTAATAATGACTCTCAGTGGTCCCAGTATTTTATGTCTAATGCTTTAATTTTATGGAAACCATTGTTTATAGCAATAATTTACATTTTAATAGAATGTATTGTTACGCCTAAGGTAAAATCATGTTTGTGATATAAAGATGGTAATCAAAAAATATATTTTTGAATATTTTCCAGAGGAACTGCAATTACTACAACTGTTAAGAATTATTTAATAAATGAATTATGGATTGTCTCAGAATCAGTCAGTAATTTAGATAGGGACCTGACTTATTTTCTAATGAAAAAATACTAATAAAAATTCCAAATGATAGGCAGCAATTAAATAGATTTCATTGACTTTTTCATTATAAAAACAGACCCGTGCTCAAAAATGTTTTATGAAATGGTTTAGCCCAACAACCTGCAATTTAATGACACAAAATCATTTTTTTTAGCAATACTGTCAAGTTTTAACCCTTTTGCCTCTACACCAGCCAGGATTGAAAATAAACATCAAAAGCCTTTTGCCAACTTTCAGATAGCAGCAATCCAGTGTTACATTGAATGTCACATTGAAATACCCCCGGAATGTGTAGCTCTTGTGTGTGACCCTCCCTGCCATGTTTCCTAGATCCACTATCTTACCTGGAGGCCCAGGACCCACATGGCAGGTTAGCCAGGTAGAGAGGATTGAGACCAGAGAACATCTGTCCTAGCTAGTAAGAACTCAGAGTGATGTCACCTTGAATAACACTTTCCCCAGCCAGGGAACAAGCACACGGAGCTTGATCTGTGCTCTATTAGCGTGGAGTGCAAGGGAGACATCAGGGGTCTAGTAGACCTCTGATGCCTCATTAAAGTGAGCTTGTCATTATAACAATGCAATAAAGGTAAGTAAAAAAATGGGCAAAAAAAATGAAAGGTAATCTGAAGCACATAAATTAAAAAAAAATAATATAGTTTTGCGCCTCACTGCCTCTATGTGCATGCACACATAAATGCATTCGTCGGCCCCTACATAACAAAACATTGATTGTGCTATACATGTTACCCGTCCTTGTGCACACCACAGTGGGAGCAATCATTCGAGGGCTATTATTCATGGTTAACTCTAAACTGAACCCTTTCCTTGAAAAAGCTATTTTTTTTCCTGCACACATTTAAAAAAAAAAATCATTATAGGTCATCATATATTTTCTTGTTCGTTAGTTCAAGAGATCGAATTTGTTTAAGAAGGGATTCAGTTATATAACAATGTTGTTTTTTAGCCTGGGCCCCAAGTTTAATAAAAAGACCTCGTAGACAAGCCTTGTGAGCATTCCAAACAACAGCACAATCAGTTTCAGAATTGACATTTTGGAAATAACTATCAATCTCGGGTTGTATCTGAGACTCAAAGGTGGGATTGTTGAGGAGGGAGGTGTTCAATCTCCAAACCGTATGTCTAGTAGTTTGGGAAGGGGATGCTAGTTTGATCGTGACTGGAGCGTGGTCAGACCACGATATGGTGCCTATGTTGGAGGCAGTAATAGACTGTAGGAGGTGTTTATCTGTTATGAATAGTCAATTCGGGAATAAGATTGGTGTGGGGGGGAAGGTGTAGTCTCTCTCCTCATCGTGCATGCACCTTCAGGAATCGTATAGGTCCTCTCTTTTAAGAATATTGGATATCGCTGAGGGCCTACATCTTGCAGAGTTGGAAGTATCAATTGTAGGGTCAATTACTTCATTAAAGTCTCCACAAATTATCAGGGGTGAGGATCTATAAGGAGCTAGTTTGGCAAAGAGATTGGCATAGAATTTTTTTTGGGCTGTATTGGGGGCATAAATGTTGACTAACGTGAGAGGACGGTTGTCAAACGTGGCTGATAGGATTAAGAATCTGCCATCTTTGTCACTTTCACAGTGGTATAGTTTAAAATCTACTGTTGCATTTATGGCAATCATTACCCCTATCTTTTTTTTAGGGACGCTTGCAAAGAAGCAGTGGGGATATTTTTTGTGATTGCATTGGGGTTGTTTAGGTTTGGCAAAGTGTGTTTCCTGGGTGCAGATTACGTCTGCACGCTGTTGTAATGCTTCCTTCCATAAAAGGTTACGCTTAAATGACGAGTTTAGGCCTTTAACATTGAGGGAGGTGATCGAGAGCATCATAGCGGTAGTGCAGTTATGAGGGCCTGGGCAGAGGGAGAGAGACTTCACCTATTGTTGATGAATGCGAAATACACAGAGAGATGAATAAATGCCATATATGTTACAGGTATATGACAAAAACCAGTTAGTTGCTAAAATACAAACAAACTAAAATTCTAAGAGAGAAATACAGTCAATGCAGATTAATCTATACTGTAATAAAACAAATATCAGAAAAATGTGTGCTTAGCACAACTTTAAACCTGAGGGGTGGTGAGGAGAAGGGATGGGTGTTTCGCCCAGGCTGGATATAAGTAGATCTGGGGACCTGGCATTAAGCCAAGGTTAGGTCTTTTTGGATGTTTTAGTCGCCGCATTCCTGAAATCAGATGGCTTGTGGGAGGGAGTAACTTGGTCCGCTTCTCTGGGAGCAATGGGGAGTAAACCCCAGTTGGTGAGTTTCTTGTAGCCATCTTTCGGAGAGAGAATAGGGACGATCTTTTGTTAGTGAGTAACCAGCAGCTTTGTAGGGAAGCCCCACTTGTACACTATGTTTTTCTGTTGAAGGGTGGAAGTCACAGGGGCGAAAGCTCTGCGCATCACCATTGTGGCAGGGGACAGGTCAGTAAACAACTTGATATTAGTGTAAGGGGCCGTCAGGGGATCGAGGATCTGGCGGCAGAGAGAACTTGCTCCTTAACATGGAAGAAATGTATACGAGCCAAAATATCTCTAGGGATATCATCTGAGAGGTGTAGCGGTTTAGCAATTCTGTGGGCCCGGTCGATTAGAGTGTCGCGGGCGTTAAGGCATAGAAGTAAGGTGGAGATAAGTTGTTGCAAGTAAGGTGTTATTTCGTTCGGTTTGACCGATTCAGGGATGCCTCTGAATTTGATGTTGTTCCGCCTAGAGCATCCGCCAATTTCATTTTAATATGGTGGATTTCTTCCGAGTGATGCTCATGTGCATCTAACAGTTCGTTGTGCGCCTTAGAATAATGCTGCAGATTTTCTTCTAGAGCGTCTGTACGCTCTTCTAAGCAGTCTATTTTGTCATGCATCTGGGATAATGACATCTGGAGCTCTCTATGCAAATCCTGCTGCAGTGTAAGAAGCATAGATTTCAGCATTGCATCAGATACAGTGTTGTCAGTGACAGGTATAGCAGCCAGGGTGGGAGTATTTTGGGATCCGTGTGTTCCTGCAACAACATGGGACCATAACTGCTTCTTTGTGTGTGGCTCCTTATTTGGGGAATGTGCAGGGGAGGTAGCCAGCCTCTTACCTCTGTCCTGGTGAAGTCCTCCTGGGGATTTCTCTGGAGGGGGATGAGTGTCCATGCTGTCCCTGTTGGTTGTTGTGGCTGGATTACCCTGAACAGGGAGCGCTGAAGAAATGCACAGGCAGGCACTCTGGGTTGTTATTGAAGAGATCGCTGTTACTATCATCAGCGCCATCTTGGGCCTTCTGCATGACGGCGGCCGTCAGGTAATAGTCAGTGAGACGGCGGGGATTCGGTGGCTTGTATCACAGCATCGATATGCCCTGGAGTCTCCCCAGTCCTTCCCTGCTTCTATGGTGTAAGCAGCGGGGAGGAAAGTAGCAGAGGGTTGCTGGTATCCAGACCGTGAAGAGGAGCACGGACTTCAGGCAGCCATCCTGGTCCGCAGCAAGCCACGCCCCCCGGTCATCATATATTTTCTGAACACAGACACCTTGAAAAATAAAATGGTGTTAGTGGCAATTTTTTATGTCACATGATATTAGCGCAATGATTTATCAAGTGCAACATTTCAGTAAAAGTTCATTTTAGGGCACACAAACAGAATATATGACGCAATTGTTGGTAAAATATAAGATATAGTGTTGTGCCAAGTAAAAACACTGTGTGGACAATTATTAAGCAAGTAAATATTTTGACCAAATGATCATTTTGATGCATATTTTCCAACTCCAAACTGTATAAACTTGAATACTTATTGGATTTAAGCATATCAGGTGATGTGTATTTGTGTAATGAGGGAGGGTGTGGCCTAAGGAGATTAGGCAGCTTCTTTTCCACAGGCAAAATAGGCCAAAAAAGAGATTTAACTGACTCTAAAAATGTATAAATCGTAAAAAGTTTTTCAGAGGTATGCAGCACTCTTGAAATTTCTACAATATATGTGGGTGTGATCACAGAACTAACAAATGTTTTGTTGCAAATAGTCAACAGGGTCACAAGAAACATGTTGAGGAAAAAAAGACGCAATTAACTTTCACAGATTTATAAAGAATCAAGCGTAAAGCTACAAGGAACCCATTATCCTCCAGTGCTGTCATATTCTAGAACTGCAACCTACCTGGCATGCCCAGAAGTACAAGGTGTTTAGTGCTCAGAGACATGCCCAAGGTAAGGAAGACTGAAACCCGACCCCCACTGAAAAAAACAGATAAGTTGAAACGTCAAAACTAGGCCAATACATGTCTGAAGGCAGATTTTTCAAAGGTTTTATGGACTGATGAGATGAGAGTGACTCTTGATAGACCAGATGGATGGGCCTGTGGCTGGATCAGTAAAGGGCACAGAACCCTACTTCGACTCAGATGTCAGCAAGGTGGAGGTGGGGTACTGGTATGGGTTGGTATTATTAAAGATACTACGTAACTGGAAAAGGCCTTAAAGAGGAAATAATAATGACATTGCCTCCTTCCTCACCTGACCTAAACCCTATTGAGAACTTGTGGGCCTTTCTTAAAGGGAGATTTACGGTGATGGAAAACAGTACACCACTCTTAACATTGTATGGGGGTTGTAGTTGCTGCTGCACAAAGAGTTGATTGTCAACAGATCAAGAAACTGACAGACTTCATGAATGGAAGGCTTATGACTGTTATTGAAAAAAAAGGTGGATCTTGGCCATTATGTACACTCTGACCAGGTAGGATTCCTGCCTCATAAGTAAGTGGCGTACCAAGTGCCTCAGGCAATAGACCTCATTTCAATATTACAATCTCCCTGGGATGGGGGAGGGGTCAGACATGGAATGTTTCTTCCCATCGATATAGGTAAGGCATTCTGCTCCCTCTTGGCCCTAAATGTATCGCCTCAATACATTCCCTTTATAGCAACCCTACGGCACAGATATCATTAAGAAGCCATACCTTTTACTAACTCTTCTGGCACTTGCCAGGGATGCCCACTCACCCCCTTACTATTCATAATAGCAATGGAAACGTTGGCAATAGCAATTCGTCAGACTCTGATATTTTGGGGATCAGCAGTGGAGACCGCAACCACAAATGTGCACTTTTTGAGGATGATTTGTTATTATTTATAACCTCCCCACATACCACCCTGCCGAAATTATTCTCTCTGCTGGACTGTTTTGGCAGGATTTCAGGCCTATTGGTCAACTGTGCCAAATCAGAGGCAATGACATACCGAATGCAATGCAAAGAGGCTTTCAGGCCCAGTACCCCTTCCTGTGGTGGACAACAACGCTTTCTTATCTCGGGATTAAATTGACCCTCCAGATTACGTTGCTCTATAAAGAAAACTACCCAGCGATGTTTCATAAATTGTTGGAGGATGCGCAGACAGTGGCGACCCGTGCATTGTGGGCAGAGGCGGCTCTAGACTTTGTGAGGCCTTAGGCAAAACTTAGACATGAGGCCCCACTCACTCCCATAATGGGAAAAATAATTCAAGGGATGAAAATGAACTGTATTAGGAGTGTACAGTATAGGGGAGTGGACAGTACAGGGGGTAGGTAAGTGGGCATAATAAAGATATATTTTCCTCAAGCAGAGCTGCACAGGGAAGCTGCTCTCACAGATCCTACCTATTCTGGTAGGCTGTCACAAAGAGAGAAATAAAGGGGGATAGGTGGAGAAGGAAGGAAGGAAGGAAGGAAGGAAGGAAGGAAGGAAGGAAGGAAGGAAGGAAGGAAGGAAGGAAGGAAGGAAGGAAGGAAGGAAGGAAGGAAGGAAAGAGAAAAAGAGAGAAAGAAAGATGGAAGGAAAGAAAGAAAGAGAAAGAAAGATGGAAGGAAAGAAAGAAAGAGAAAAAAAGATGGAAGGAAAGAAAGAAAGAGAAAAAAATATGGAAGGAAAGAAAGAAAGAGAAAGAAAGAAAGAAAGAAAGAAAGAAAGAAAGAAAGAAAGAAAGAAAGAAAGAAAGAAAGAAAGAAAGAAAGAAAGAAAGAAAGAAAGATGGATGGAAGGAAAGAAAGAAAGAGAAAGAAAGATGGAAGGAAAGAAAGAAAGAGAAAGAAATATGAATGAAAAGAAAGAAAGAGAAAGAAAGATGGAAGGAAAGAAAGAAAGAAAGAAAGAAAGAAAGAAAGAAAGAAAGAAAGAAAGAAAGAAAGATGGATGGAAGGAAAGAAAGAAAGAAAGAGAAAGAAAGATGGATGAAAGGAAAGAAAGAAGGAAAGAGAAAGAAAGATGGATGAAAGGAAAGAAAGAAAGAAAGAAAGAAAGAGAAAGAAAGATGGATGGAAGGAAAGAAAGAAAGAGAAAGAAAGATGGATGGAAGGAAAGAAAGAAAGAGAAAGAAAGATGGATGGAAGGAAAGAAAGAAAGAAAGAGAAAAAAAGATGGATGAAAGGAAAGAAAGAAAGAAAGAGAAAGAAAGATGGATGGAAGGAAAGAAAGAAAGAAAGAGAAAGAAAGATGGATGGAAGGAAAGAAAGAAAGAAAGAAAGAAAGAAAGAAAGAAAGAAAGAAAGAAAGAAAGAAAGAAAGAAAGAAAGAAAGAAAGAAAGAAGGAAAGAAAGAAAGAAAGAGAAAGAAAGAAAGATGGATGGAAGGAAAGATAGAAAGAGAAAGAAAGATGGATGGAAGGAAAGAAAGAAAGAGAAAGAAAGATGGATGGAAGGAAAGAAAGAAAGAGAAAGAAAGATGGATGGAAGGAAAGAAAGAAAGAGAAAGAAAGATGGATGGAAGGAAAGAAAGAAAGAAAGAGAAAAAAAGATGGATGAAAGGAAAGAAAGAAAGAAAGAGAAAGAAAGATGGATGGAAGGAAAGAAAGAAAGAAAGAGAAAGAAAGATGGATGGAAGGAAAGAAAGAAAGAAAGAAAGAAAGAAAGAAAGAAAGAAAGAAAGAAAGAAAGAAAGAAAGAAAGAAAGAAAGAAAGAAAGAAAGAAAGAAAGAAAGAAAGAAAGAAAGAAGGAAAGAAAGAAAGAAAGAGAAAGAAAGAAAGATGGATGGAAGGAAAGATAGAAAGAGAAAGAAAGATGGATGGAAGGAAAGAAAGAAAGAGAAAGAAAGATGGATGGAAGGAAAGAAAGAAAGAGAAAGAAAGATGGATGGAAAGAAAGAAAGAAAGAAAGAGAAAGAAAGATGGATGGAAGGAAAGAAAGAAAGAGAAATAAAGATGGATGGAAGGGATGGAAAGAAAGAAAGAAAGAAAGAAAGAAAGAAAGAAAGAAAGAAAGAAAGAAAGAAAGAAAGAAAGAAAGAAAGAAAGAAAGAAAGAGAAAAAAAAGATGGAAAGAAAGAAAGAAATAGTAAGAAAGATAGAAGGAAAGAAAGAAAGAGAAAGATGGATGGATGGATGGAAAGAATGAGAGATGGAAGGAAAGAAAGAAAGAAAGAAAGAAAGAAAGAAAGAAAGAAAGAAAGAAAGAAAGAAAGAAAGAAAGAAAGAAAGAAAGAAAGAAAGAAAGAAAGAAAGAAAGAAGAGAGAGAGAGAAAAAAAGATGGAAAGAAAGAAAGAAATAGAAAGAAAGATGGAAGAAAAGAAAGAAGGAGAATGATGGATGGATGGATGGAAAGAATGAGAGAAGGAAAGAAAGAAGGAAAGAAGGAAAGAAAGAAAGAAAGAAAGAAAGAAAGAAAGAAAGAAAGAAAGAAAGAAAGAAAGAAAGAGAAAGATGGATGGATGGATGGATGGAAAGAATGAGAGAAGGAAAGAAAGAAAGAAAGAAAGAAAGAAAGAAAGAAAGAAAGAAAGAAAGAAAGAAAGAAAGAAAGAAAGAAAGAAAGAAAGAAAGAGAGAAAAAGATGGAAAGAAAGAAAGAAATAGAAAGAAAGATGGAAGAAAAGAAAGAAGGAGAATGATGGATGGATGTATGGAAAGAATGAGAGAAGGAAAGAAAGAAAGAAGAGAAAGAAAGAAAGAAAGAAAGAAAGAAAGAAAGAAAGAAAGAAAGAAAGAAAGAAAGAAAGAAAGAAAGAAAGAAAGAAAGAAAGAAAGAGAAAGAAAGATGGATGGAAAGAAAGAAAGAAAGAAAGATGGATGGAAGGAAAGAAAGAAAGAGAAAGAAAGATGGATGGAAGGAAAGAAAGAAAGAGAAAGATGGATGGAAGGAAATAGAAAGAAAGATGGAAAGAAAGAAAGAAATAGAAAGAAAGATGGAAGGAAAGAAAGAAAGAGAAAGAAAGAAAGATGGAAAGAAAGAGAAAGAAAGATGGAAGGAAAGAAAGAGAAAAAAAAATGGAAAGAAATAAAGAAATAGAAAGAAAGATGGAAGAAAAGAAAGAAAGAGAAAGATGGATGGATGGATGGAAAGAATGAGAGATGGAAGGAAAGAAAGAAAGAAAGAAAGAAAGAAAGAAAGAAAGAAAGAAAGAAAGAAAGAAAGAAAGAAAGAAAGAAAGAAAGAAAGATGGAAGGAAAGAGAAAGAAAGATGGAAGGAAAGAAAGATGGAAGGAAAGAAAGAAAGAGAAAGAAAGATGGACAGAAAGAAAGAAAGAGAAAGAAAGAAGGACGGAAAGAAAGAAAGAGAAAGAAAGATGGACGGAAAGAAAGAAAGAGAAAGATGGATGGAAAGAAAGAAAGAAAGAGAAATAAAGATGGATGGAAGGGATGGAAAGAAAGAAAGAAAGAAAGAAAGAAAGAAAGTAAGAAAGAAAGAAAGAAAGAAAGAAAGAAAGAAAGAAAGAAAGAAAGAAAGAAAGAGAAAGATGGAAGAAAAGAAAGAAAGAGAAAAAAAGATGGAAAGAAAGAAAGAAATAGAAAAAAAGATGGAAGGAAAGAAAGAAATAGAAAGAAAGATGGAAGGAAAGAAAGAAAGAGAAAGATGGAAGGAAGGAAAGAAAGAAAGAAAGAAAGAAAGAAAGAAAGAAAGAAAGAAAGAAAGAAAGAAAGAAAGAAAGAAAGAAAGAAAGAAAGAAAGAAAGAAAGAAAATGGAAGGAAAGAAAGAAAGAAAAATGGAAGGAAAGAAAGAGAAGGGGGTGGAGGAAGAAGGGAAGGAAGAGCATCCCCTACATCAGTGTACTCACTGGGATGCAGGAGGGACTGGAGGGACTAGAGGGATGGATGGATGGATGGATGGATCAGACTCCCCTTTTCCTTTTCTGTTTTCTTCTTCAGCTTGAATCTTCCCGCCCACACATCCCCTTCTCTGAGGCAGAGCAGAGAACACTGCCGAGGAGAGTGGGCGGGGCAGACACAGGAGGAGAGGGCGGGAGGAGGAGGAGCAGAAGCTCTCTCTCCTCTTCTGTTTGGCTGTGCGGGCAGCAGGGGGAGGGGGGAGATCTGTCAGAACAGGCTATGCTGAGCGGCTCTCCCTGTCTGTGATCCGGAGATGTACGTGAGCTCCGATCACACATCTCACTCGCAGCCTATTATCTCTCCCTGTAACAAAACGAGGGGATTTAGGACTGTGATACCTCTGCTGCTGGAAGAGGCGGCTCTCTGATTAGGTAAACAATCCAGCTGTGTGAGGCCCCTATGACTGCGAGGCCTGAGGCCACCGCCTATTTCGCCTAATTAGAGAGCCGCCTCTGATTGTGGGCACACGGGCTCCACCGCCCCCCTAACACCTCCGCCACCCTCCCTATTAATGTGCCTGGCCCCTTTCAGGACACCGAACACATGAAATACTATGGCGTGGATGGGGGGTGTGTTTCTTGAAGCACGTGATTAGAGCCAGAGGCTCTAATTGGCTTCAAAACAGGGTGGGATCGGGCGCAGAGCACTGCATCCCGATCCTACCTTGTTCTGTGACATAACAAATACATTTTTGCTATTTTAACACTAACCTTCCTCCTCGCCAATCAGGAGGCAGGTCAGTGAGACCTGTCTCCCGATTGGCTAAAGCATTAGGCAATCCTGTTGGATGCCTAACGCTTTGGCAGAAGAGGAAGAGAAATGGCAGAGAAGGCCTGAGGAGCTGAGCAGACACTGGAGCTGCTGCTTTCCACCACTGCAGAAGAGTAGGATGAGAGCCCCGTCACTCCAGGAGATGAGCAGAGCCCTGCCACATGAGTGGTAAGTTCCCCCAGACCGGGGGGACAGGGAGGTTGGTGAAGTGACAACCTGGGGACGCACCTGGCTGCATATGATGGGCACGGTGGCTGTATTTGCTGGGCACAGTGGCTGCATATAATGGGCACAGTGGCTGCATATGATGGGCATAGTGGCTGTATTTGATGGGCACAGTGGCTGTATTTGCTAGGCACAGTGGCTGCATATGATGGGCACAGTGGCTTTAATTGATGGCACAGTGGCTGTATTTGCTAGGCACAGTGGCTGTATTTGATGGGCACAGTGGCTGTATTTGCTGGGCACAGTGGCTGTATTTGATGAGCACAGTGGCTGCATATGATGGATGCAGTAGCTGTAATTGATGGCACAGTGGCTGTATTTGCTGGACACAGGGCTGTAATTGATGTCACAGTGACTGTATTTGCTGGACACAATGGCTGCATATGATGGGCACAGTACAGTGGCTGTATTTGATGGGCACAGTGGCTGTATTTGCTGGACACAGTGGCTCCATATGATGGGCACAGTGGCTGTAATTGATGGCACAGTGGCTGTATTTGCTGGGCACAGTGGCTGTATTTGTTGGGCACAGTGGCTGTATTTTCTGGACACAGTGGCTGCATATGATGGGCACAGTGGCTGTATTTGCTGGGCACAGTGGCTGTATTTGCTAGGCACAGTGGTTGCATATGATGGGCACAGTGGCTGCATATGATGGGCACAGTGGCTGTATTTGATGGACACAGTGGCTGTATTTGCTAGGCACAGTGGCTGCATATGATGGGCACAGTGGCTTTAATTGATGGCACAGTGGCTGTATTTGCTAGGCACAGTGGCTGTATTTGATGGGCACAGTGGCTGTATTTGTTGGGCACAGTGGCTGTATTTGATGAGCACAGTGGCTGCATATGATGAATGCAGTAGCTGTAATTGATGGCACAGTGGCTGTATTTGCTGGACACAGGGCTGTATATGATGGGCACAATGGCTGTATTTGAAGGGCACAGTGGCTGTATTTGATGGGCACAGTGGCTGTATTTGCTAGACACAGTGGCTCCATATGATGGGCACAGTGGCTGTAATTGATGGCACAGTGGCTGTATCTGCTGGGCACAGTGGCTGTATTTGTTGGGCACAATGGCTGTATTTGCTGGACACAGTGGCTGCATATGATGAGCACAGTGGCTGTATTTGCTGGGCACAGTGGCTGTATTTGCTAGGCACAGTGGTTGCATATGATGGGCACAGTGGCTGCATATGATGGGCACAGTGGCTGTAATTGATGGCACAGCGGCTGTATTTGCTAGGCACAGTGGCTGCATATAATGGGCACAGTGGCTGTATTTGATGGGCACAGTGGCTGTATATGATAGGCACAGTGGCTGCATATGATGGCACAGTGGCTGCATTTGATGGCACAGTGGTTGCAATTGATGGCACAGTGCTAGGGACAGTGGCTGCATATAATAGGCACAGTGGCTGTAATTGATGGCACAGTGGCTGTATTTGCTGGACACAGTAGCTGCATATGATGGGTACAGTGGCTGTATTTGATGGGCACAGTGGCTGTAATTGATGGCACAGTGGCTGTATTTGCTGGGCACAGTGGCTGTATATGATGGGCGCAGTGGCTGTATATGATGGGCACAGTGGCTGCATATGATGGCACAGTGGCTGCATTTGATGGCACAGTGGTTGCAATTGATGGCCCAGTGGCTGATTTTGATGGGCAAAGTGGCTGCATTTGATAGGCACAGTAAGGCTGCAATTGATTTTTTTTAAAGTATTTTTCAGAACTTTTCAGTTTGCTTGCGCCCCCCAAAAATTTGGAGCACCAGCCGCCACTGTGTGCAGACATGGTCCGACACTACCCTATCCTGGATGGGCAGGATCACATACGTAAAGATAATGGTAGAGGCATTACGGCAGTTTCAAACAAAAATATTCAATTTTATTTGGGGTGCTAAGGGCAGCAGGCTGGCTCAAACCACAATGTTTGCGCCCAAGGACCTGGTTGGCCTGGGGGTTTCCGGAAATACTACATTGCAGCCCACCTGACACAGCTATGTCAATTACACTACAATTAGTATAGACCGGACTGGGTGTCTGTAGAGGCCCAGGACTGTTCCCCATTGCCAATAGACTTGGTACTCTGGATCCCTTCAAAATATAGAAAGGCTATCCTATGCCCCACACTTTCCCATTCTGTCAGTTTATGGAACTCGACTTGCAGACGATGGCCCCTATGCTCCCCCCACTCCCCTGTGGTGCCCCTTTTTAACAATCCTCAATTCCTGCCAGGTATGATGTCTGCCCTCTTTCATTGTTGGATGGACAAGGGACTCTACCACATAGGACACTATTTTGACCATAGAGGTATATGGCCCTCTTTGTATTTTGTGCAGGATTTGCAGATGCCTCCCTCTAATGCCCCGTACACACGGTCGGACTTTGTTCGGACATTCCGACAACAAAATCCTAGGATTTTTTCCGACGGATGTTGGCTCAAACTTGTCTTGCATACACACGGTCACACAAAGTTGTCAGAAAATCCGATCGTTCTAAACGCGGTGACATAAAACACGTACGTCGGGACTATAAATGGGGCAGTTGCCAATAGCTTTCATCTCTTTATTTATTCTGAGCATGCGTGTTACTTTGTCCGTTGGATTTGTGTACACACGATCGGAATTTCCAACAACGGATTTTGTTGTCGGAAAATTTTATAGCCTGCTCTCAAACTTTGTGTGTCGGAAAATCCGATGGAAAATGTGTGATGGAGCCTACACACGGTCGGAATTTCCGACAACAAGGTCCTATCACACATTTTCCGTCGGAAAATCCGATCGTGTGTACGGGGCATTAGAGTTAACACTTACAACAAATAAGGCACTTCTTAGGTTCTTTACAAAAGAATGGATCCGATCTCACAGTGCGAATACAGTTCGAAAGCTGAGTTGAGTGAGACCAGGGTGAATGTGTAAAGGCTAAAATAAGTAAGGTCTGAACACACCCAAAGAGGGTGTGCAAGTATGCAATAAATGCACTAAATTTGTGTTGTATACAATAAAACCATAAATATGTCTGCCATTACCCATATGATAACAAATACTGCTCAGAGTGATCCCTTCCTTGTGAGACAAAGTGGAGGAGTGAACTGCCAATCGGTCCCAGCTGAAGTAGGCGGGTCCCTGCCAACTTAATGCATTGATGCCTAGACAGCGAATGTGAGAACCTTCCACCTAAGGTACACTGTACCCCAGTGGATGCCCGACCACCTCCGCTGCGGCGTATGATGGAAAAGACAAAACAAACTCCCGCCTCTTGGTATCTGAATGAAGCCGCTTGTTTGAACATGATGCCGATGCGCTGAGGTCAAACCCCCCCCCATCGTGTGATTGGGATGGGTGGAGGGAAAAGAGCTGACCAACAGCCCATATGCTGGCTGGCTAAAAGATAGTCTAAGGGAATATCCCTAAGAGATCAAATAGATCTCTATGGGGAGAAAAAAGATATCTGAGGATGGTTAACAAACAAACTAGAACTAAGAAAAATTAATATTAAAGATAGAGACAGTTTGTTTCAGACCACCATTCAATCCCATTGCTGGAATTGAGCATAACTTGCGGGTTTCACTCTGTAAGTATTTTTTAGTGAGTGCCTGTTTCTGATAATTTCCTTTCATTAGAAGAATCTATTTATCAATAGTTACCTTATTTTTTTAGTAAACATGTGCATCTTACCTCTGATGATTGGCAGGAAGCCAAGAAACGCATCAGTCTTCAACTAAGGGTGCCTTAATAAAACTTGTTTTAATTATGAATTCCATCAATATTACTCTTTCTTGTCTGCATCTGTATCATGTTATGTATTTTTGATTTGTAAATTTATTGATTTATCTAGTTCTTTGTAAGAATTGTATTAATCATGTCCATCGATTTGTTTGCATTAAATTCATTATTATTATTACAAACTATATACTAATCTTTTATGATTATATCTGTATTATATTTTATTTTATTATGCTCTAAAAATCATGGACTGCCCTCAGGGGTTAATGACATCAAATCAAATAAAAATCGACTTTATTCATTCATACATATTATTACTATCCAAAATGACATGTTTCATCTAAAGTCCCATTTCTATTTCATATTTTTTCAAATGAATTAGGGGTGGAAGCATGCCATTGTTATATCATGGTTGTGATAGGTCATTCTTTCTAAATTTTTCCAAAAATGTATTATGTTTCAGCTTACCCATTCTTAGATGTGATGGCTGCATTCATTTTCTTTTGTAGGTCTATTACTTCTATTTTTATCTGGTGATCCAGCCAGCAAATCTGTTGTTTTTGAAAAGCACAGGCTCTCCAACAGAATGTATCAGTTTACATGGATGAGTCAAACCACTTAATACTGGCAGGGGTAATTGAAATGATCATGTTTTATTTATTCATGCAAAACCTTTATTACAGCTAAACCAATAAAGAAAAAACACTAGCAGAGCCCTACTCTAACGTTTTTTTGTTTTATGTTTTATTTTGAGTATAGTGAAGCCAGGTTTGATTCCTTACCAGGTCTTTACTGCTATGACCCAGGAGCAGAATATATTCTCCCAGGTTGATTATCTCTGTAAAAATTAGTACATAACTATACATTTTACAATGTCAATGTCTTTCTAGTGGACCAGGCATATACTGTATACCCACACATATAAAACAGAAAACCATATGAGTTCACTTGCTAAGTGAAGGTTATGTCCTTGCCTTATGAAAAGTAACTAATGATCATTTTTGTCACAATTCAGAAGGCTGTAACTACAGTCCTCATTCTGTTTCCATTAATTTACTCCTTGGTTTCCGTTAACTTTTTAACTAAGTTTTCACAATATATAGACAAGAATAGAAAGTTTTGACAGTTAAAAATATTCCTTCAACTTCAAAAGAATTCACATGCTTCTTTTCAGTAATCAGTTCATACAGCAAAATCAGTTAACATTGACATTTCAATCTTGGAAACATCTGAAAATATTCCATTACACTAAAGATTATTTGCCAATGCATAGTTGAATGTAGATACGTTTTAAAAAGAAAGAATAGACTTTTAGCAATTCCACAGAAAATGAATATGCATGAATTCCTTGTATTCCATTTGGCATTCTAATTAAATATGTTGTACATTATAAACATATGTTTGCAGACTAAATGTCATTCTTCCTTTATTCTGTATTTTTGCAAATATGCTGGATTGAAAAATTTTAGAGAAATAATAAGCCAGCCTAAACTTAAATTTCACTTGCTTGCTGGGCACTTATAGCCTCTTCCTGACCAGGCCCATTTTCAGCTTTTAGGGCTGTAGCACTTTGAATGACAATTGCGTGGTCATTGTACTCATATTAACATTTTATCATTTTTTTTAGAAAGATAGAGCTTTATTTTGGTGGTATTTGATCACCACAGTTTTTTTTTTATTTTTTGCTAAACAAATTAAAAAAAAGACCAATTTTGAAAAAAAAAACAAAAAAAACAGTTTCTGTTATAAAATTTAGCAAATCAGTTCTTTTTCTACTTCACTGATGTGTGCTCGTGAGGCTGCACTGATGAGCACTGATAGGCTGCACTGATGAGCACTGATAGGCAGCACTGATGAGATGGCACTGTTGGGCACTGATGAGGTGGCACTGATGAGGAGGCACTGATGAGCAGCATTGATGGGCGGCACTGATTAGCACTGGCGGGGCTGCACTGATTATTTGTGTACATGTCTCCTGTCAGGATTGCCAGTTACTGGTTCTCCTCTCCTTACACGTTGACAGCCCGTGAGGAATATACTGCTGATAACCAGTAAGTCTATTTACACTGTGATCAGTTGTGATTGGACACAGCTGATCACGTGGTAAAGGACAGCTGTGATTGTCCCTTTACCACGATCTAAGATCATCCACCGAGCTCAGCCAAGTCTGCCTGAGCTGCTGAGTCCCATTAAGAAGCTCTTAAACTGTATCTAGCTGGCACAGCTCTGTATGATCCAGCAGCTCTACTTCCTGAACTCTGCAAACTCTGGCTGCTTCCTAGATGAACTCAGCAAGGCTTACCAGACTGATATGCGAACCCTCATCTAATGCAGTGAGTGCATAATTGTTTGAAGAGGCAGAAAGTGGTACAGCAAAGAAGTACCTCACCCTTGGGGGGCATCATATTGGTTGAGTGTGGAGTCCCCTGCCCGAGTAATGAGGTCCCCAGCTAGCTGGACTTTCTCTTAGTCAGAAAAGATGTAGTAATTCCAGTGGAACCAGATGTTTTTGTAGGTCTTCCATGTGATTTATATCTTCTATTTTGCAAAACCAGAGGACTATGGAAGGGGGTCAGGATCCTTCCGATTCAATGGAATGCAGACCTTTGCTGGAGGTGATGGAATATTATATGATAAATATATAGGATTTCTTATATGTCTTGAGAGGTATTAATGAGTGGTGCAGAAGAATGCCAGGCAATCAGGAACACTAAAGTCTGTAAATTTCTGAGTGATCAGTCTGACCTCCTTCCAAAATGGCTGTAATAATGGGCAAGACCAAAAAATGTGCAAAACCATACTTGCAGCCTTTTTACACATCCAGCACAAATCTTTGGAACTGGGAAATCATTTGTGTCATTTTGCAGGGGTTCTATACCACGTTGTAAGAATTTTAAAGTTGGCTTCTTGGATTCATATACAAATGGAGGATTTCTGAACTAGAAGTATAATCTGTTGTGGGGAGAGAGTGGGACGGAGGTCAGTAGTCCTCTCCAGGTTGAGAGAGAAGGGAGTATATCATACACATAGTAAAAGTGGTTGAAGCAGTTCTTGTAAGTCACACAGTAATTTGAATTGGCTTAGAGGCCTCCGAAAAGCCAATGGGGCAGGAAGCTTAAAGAGAAAGTGGTGGAGCTGTGAGGCACTCCAAAAGTCCAATTAGAAGGAGAATGAGTCTGGGCTTCCAAGGAAGTCCATTGGTTGTTGGACATAAAATGGGAGGCCGGAAAAAAATTCTGGACCTGGAGGTTCCTGAAGGGGTCTTTGTACCTGGGGAAAAACAATAAATCTAAAATTGGATACAGAGGTGGCACAGCAAGAGATTGTGGGGCTGAGAAGAGGATTGAATTTCAAGGATGCTGGGATGTGAGGGAAACACCAAGGTAGTCGGCTCAAAAGGAAGCTAGTTGTGGATCGTTCCAGAGATACCCATTCTTTCAGTTCTCCGTGTTGGTGCCAATCCACTAATCCTGTAAGGTGTGCTGTGGCTTGGTACTTGTAGATGTCAGGGAATGCCAGGCCGCCATACCTTTTTGGGAGGGCCAACGTACTTGATTTAAGTCTGGGATGTTTATGGGCCCACATGTATTTATAATAAAGGAATTCACTGATTTATGGAAGGAGGGAGGGATGTGGATCGGGGGGGGGATCATGAATGAGTATTGTTGCAAATAATGGGAGATGCCTGTGTGTTTGCATGAAGTAAAAATATGCATGGAATCAACTGTCTGACTTATCTTAGCTTATAATGGAGGTGTGAAGAGTGGATCCAGCTAGTCCCAACAAGGGGATCTCTGGGAAGACGGATCGTAGCAGGCAAAATTACGCAGGACCTGGAGACCATTTAGAGATTAAAGGCAATTTATGGTCATGTTTTAAGGTGAGGGGCCATTTTACTCACTGGTGGCTGGTGGTGAATATTCATATTTTTTTGGCCATTTTTTTGACCTACCGAAGGAGGTCTTTTTTACATATTGTGGGATCCTTCAAGAATTTTTTTGGACTTTGTTTTTTCATTTATCTTTTAAATATCGCACTGATTGTGGACATTATATATTTGTGCAATATAAATAATTTTTTGGGGACTAATATTTTATATTATATGTATGTTTGTAAATTTGCTGTAGGGATTAATTGTATCTGAATATCGTGTATAAGATAGGAGCACTTATTATTTTACAATTTTACATATATTTTTTATAATTTTTGACACACAATTGATAGACATTTAGTGTGGAACAAGCGCACCATTTATTTATATATTTAATATTGGGTCACACTGTTTGAGTTCACTCACTAATGGTTGCAGCTGTTCACTGGGAGAATAAGGGCAACTAATTACATAGTAGCACATAAGTACTTTTACACATAATTGTGCTGTCACCACCCCTCCTAGGATCTCCTGGGAGCGGGGACATAGGTATAGTAGACATTGACACATTTTGGGGCGTGGTGGCAGGAGAGCTCCAAATCACTATGGATCATGCAGAGTGTGATAGACTCACCCGGGACAGAGGCTTTTGGAGGGGACTGAATGCTAGCCTCTTGCCTACCAACTATGGGCCCTGGCATTTGAGGGAGCTACAAGCATTTAGGAAGATATTCTGTTGTGTAATGCAAAAGGACATTATCAAGGAGGCCATGATGGTCTCTGCCAGCTTGGGACTCAGTGGACAGATGTATGTGAAAAAAATTCAGATTAATGAGATCTGGAAAGCCCGGGTCTTTCACCCAAAAGTTTATTATCTCATTTTGTTGTGTAATCTTTGCTGGGTCATTTGGGGTGAGGCTGTATTCCAATGTACTATTGTGTCTGTCTGCCTTGGATATTATGGGATGTGTATGTAGATTAGCTGTGAGATTGGTGGGGACGAATTCCTCCAACAGCTATCACTGCTGATTGGACAGTCTACCCTGCCAGGAATGCAAAGGTGGGGGGGGTTGTCCAGAGTATTACCTGTGTACCTGTGTTTTCAATAAAGAGTCTATGTTCAGCAACCAAACGAGTATCATCTTGTTGTATTTGTTGTTAGTGGTTGGAATATCTGATACCTATATTGAGACTGGGAAGAAGCGGTATATGACGAAAGCACTCAAGTGTAGTGTGGGACGTTTTGTTACATTGGTGGCAGTGGTGGGACATCCAAACCTCCACCTGGATCAAAGGTCCAGACAGCAGGAGAGGAGGAGAGGTACAGATACCAGCCACCATGGAAGAGGAGTTCGGAAGGAGGTTGCGAGAGATGCAGATACAGCACAGAGGACCAGTATCAGAGCAAGTCCTGCTGGTATGGTATGATTTTATCCGCTGCGGTGCCCGTGGACAGCGGACGACACCCCAACAGAAAGCTTTGGCTACGGCGGCCTGGAGCTGTTATTAGAGAGGCTGTCACAGGACGGATGCAGCAAGTGCTGACTGACCTTGATGATCCTGTTACTGCATGGGATGATCTTGGATGGAGGAATGCGTCTGTTCAGCAGCTGGATAAGGGTATGAGAAATGGAGCAGTCGGCTCATCTATCCAGCCACAGACCACAGAATGTATGGATTTAATTGACCGTTCATTAGAGGATTTTATAGATTATGAGTCACCTGCCAAAGTGACTCATAATCCTGTGCCTTGGATTTTCAGCAATTCCAGAGACTTGTGATTTCATTGACTTTTCTGCTGAGGAAGAACAACCAAATGAGCCGCCAGAAAAAGAGCTAGCATCAGGGCATAACATCACGGTGCTCTGCCCAGCACCAACAGCAGCATCTGTGGAGTTACAAGGAACTTCCCCAGCTGAAGAACTGGCCACCAGACAGAGGGTCCAAGACCTCTGCCCCAAATCTGTGGCAGTTGAGGGTAAGAAGCAGATCAGGATACAGGGGGAGAAGGTAGAGGAGGTGTTCGTCGCCCCGCCCCAACAGTTGGCCATGGTGGAAGAAGCAGTCTTTCCTTCCCAGAAAAGATCCATGCACCTGGGAGACAGTACCAGAGACATGTCGTCCCAGCAGCCAGATGAGGGAATGGAAGAGGAAGCAGTCGGCTCACCTCCCCAATGGCAGCTACACAGTTTGGGAGTGGAGGAATCCAGCCTCCTGCCCCCACGGTTAGCCAAAGCAGATGATGTGGAGTCCCCAGCAGAAGTGCTGGCAACAGGGCAGAGTGCTACCAAGCTCTGCCTAGCACCTGCAATAACTGTGGAGTTCCAGGGAGCCGGGGCAGTCGGCCCCTCTCTTCAGTGACAAGCTTATGTAGTAAAGTTTCTACTCCCAGCTGAATCACTGGCAACAGGGCAGAGTGCCGCTGGCCTCTGCCTAGCACCTACAGTGTCTCTACAGCTTCGGGGAGCTGGGGTGATTGGCCCATCTGCCCAGCAGCAGACCGAGCCCCAAAATGGTAAAAACCACCCAGCTGAAGCTCTGGCAGCCGGACAGAGAGTCAATGACCTCTTCCCCACACCAACTGATGACAATTATTCCTTGCAGCCAAGAATGGAGATCATGCGGACTGACTATGTTCACTCTGCCCGACTAACGCATGACCAGACCAGATGGTGGTCTGGGACCTTGTTAGTTGACTTTTGATGAGGGAGAAATTGTGCTGTCACCATCCCTCCTAGGATCTCCTGGGAGCGGGGACATAGGTATAGTAGACATTTTGGGGCGTGGTGGCAAGAGAGCTCCATATCACTATGGATCATGTAGACTGTGACAGACTCACTCGGGATAGAGGCTTTTGGAGGGGACTGAATGCTAGCCTCTTGCCTACTGACTATGGGCCATGGCTTCAAGCAGGGAGCTACAAGCATTTAGGAAGATATTCTGTTACGTAATGCAAAAGGACATTATTAATCACCTCAATACAGTACACTTACACCCCCTTCCTGCACAGACCAAATTTCAGCTTTCAGCGCTCTCACAGTTTGAATGACAATTACTCAGTCACGCAACACTGTACCCATATGAAACTTGCGTCCTTGTTTTAACACAATAGAGCTTTCTTTTGGTGGTATTTAATCACTAGTGGGTTTTTTATTTTTTGTGCTATAAATAAAAAAGTCAGTAAATTTTGTGAAAAAATGCCTTTTTCTTTGTTTATGTCATAAAATTTTGCTAATTATTAATTTTTCTTCATAAATTTTGACCAAAATTTATACTGCTACATATATTTGGTAAAAATAACCCAAATGTGTGTATATTATTTGGTCTTTGTGAAAGTTATAGAGTCTACAAACTATGGTGCCAATCTCTGAAAATTAATCACATCTGATCATGCCTTCAGTACATCAGGTGAATCTCATTTCTTGAGACACTAACGAGTCAGGAAAGTACAAATACCCCCCAAATTACCCCTTTTTAGACAGTAGACATTCCAAGTTATTAAGTAAGTAGCATGGTGAGTTTTTTTAGGTTGTCATTTTTTCCCACAATTCTTTGCAAAATAAAGATTTTTTTTTATATTTATTTGTTTTTTACAAAATTGTCTTATTATCAAGTTATTTCTCACACACAACACATGCATACAACAAATTACACCCCAAAATATATTCTGCTACTCTTCCCGAGTATGGCAATACCACATGTGTGAGACTTTTACACAGCCTGGCCACATACAGAGGCCCAACATTGAAATAGCACCTTCAGGCGTTCTACAAGTATAAATGACACATCTCATTTCTCAACCACCTATTACACTTTTGAAGGCCCTGGAGCACCAGGACAATTGAATTGCCCACAAAATGACCACATTTTGGAAAGCAAAAACCCCATTGTAAAATCTATGAGGCATAATGAGTCTTTTGAATGGTTCATTTTTTTCCAGAAGTTTTTGGAAAATGTGGGAAAAAAATGAAAACGCATTTTTTTTTAAACAAAGTTGTCAATTTATAAGATATCTCTAACACATAGCATGTATATAGCAAAAATTACACCCCAAAATACATTCCGCTCCTTTTCCTGAGTATGACGATACCACATGTGAGACTTTTACACAGCCTGGCCACATACAGAGGCCCAACATTGAAGTAGTACCTTCAGGCGTTCTAGGAGCATAAATTACACATCTCATTTTATTCCTACCTATCACACTTTTGAAGGTCCCGGAGCACCAGGACAGTGGAATTACCCACAAAATTACCCCATTTTGGAAAGCAAACACCCCAACGTATATTCTATGAGGCATGGGCTGCAAATAGGTACTCGGGTACTCTGATGGATTGCCGATAGGTACTCGGGTACTCTAATGGGCTGGAGACAGGTACTCGGGTAACTTGATGAGCTGCAGACAGGTACTCGGGAACTCTGATGGGCTGGTGACAGGTACACGGTTACTCTGACGGGCTGGTGACAGGTACTCAAGTACTCTGATGGGCTGGTGACAGGTACTCGGGTACTCTGATGGACTGGTGACAGGTACTTGGGTACTCTGATGGCCTGGTGACAGGTACTCGGGTACTCTGATGGGCTGGTGACTGGTATTCGAATACTCTGAAGGGCGCTGACAGGTACTCAGGTACTCGGTACTCATATGGACTGTGACAGGTACTTAGGTACTCGGGTACTCATATGGACTGGAACAAGTACTCAGGTACTCATATGGACTGTGACAGGTACTCAGGTACTCGGGTACTTATATGGACTGTGACAGATACTCAGGTACTCGGGTACTCATATGGACTGTGACAGGCACTCAGGTACTCATATGGACTGTGACTAGTACACAGGTACTCGGGTACTCATATGGACTGTGACAGGTACTCATGTACTCATATGGACTGTGACAGGTACTCAGGTACTCATATGGACTGTGACAGGTACTCAGGTACTCCGGTACTCAGATGAACTGTGACAGGTACTTGGGTACTCAGATGAGCTGTGACAGGTATTCAGGTACTCATATGGACTGTGACAGGTACTCAGGTACTCTGGTACTCTGATGGACTGTGACAGGTACTCATATGGACTGACAGGTACTCAGATGAACTATGACAGGTACTATAATGGGTGATGACAGATCCTCTTTATTAGGGGGTGCAATCAGTGTGATTGGTGTACACTGTAAGCGGTAACGAGATTGTGTGTGAGGAGGAGAACCCGGTAACATCTTGTCACCACGGTTTGTTGACATTTAGTGATCGGCTGTGAAAGGTTTACCAGCATCGGTGATGAGCAGTGTTCCCGGGAACACGCCACCACCGACGTGCATGTGCAGCACGCCCGCAATATCGCGCATTCGCCGTGCACAGTGGGGCGGAACCATCTGTGATCGGCCATGACTTCATCACGGCTGATCACGTGGTATATAGCCATGACCAATAGCTGTTCACCCTCCTCAGTGGCGAGTGGTGTCTCCGTGACACGCCACCACCGAAGAAACAGGGATGCGTGCGCATGGTCGCTCGCATTCCCTGTTTAAATGGAGGGATGTCATATGACGCCCTCCCAGTATGAGAGCCGCGCCGCCTAGCCGTCATATGACGAACGGCAGAAGGCCAATGGTTAAGGAGGCCATGATGGTCTCTGCCAGCTTGTGACTCAGTGGACAGATGTATGTGAAAGGAATGCTGATTAATGAGATCTGGAATGCCCGGGTCTTTCATCCAATAGTTTATTGTCTCATTTTGTTGTGTAATCTTTGCTGGGTCGTTTGGGGTGTGGCTGTATTCCAATGTTTTATTTTGTCTGTCTGCCTTGGATATTATGGGATGTGTATGTAGATTAGCTGTGTGATTGGTGGAGGTGAATTCCTCCAACAGCTCTCACTGCTGATTGGACAGTCTACCCCGCCCAGAATGCAAAGGGGGGTTGTCCAGAGTATTACCTGTGTTCCTGTGTTTTCAATGAAGAGTCTATGTTCAACAACCGAATAAGTATTGTCTTGCTGTATTTGTTGTTAGCGGTTGGAATATCTGATACCTATATTCAGACTGGGAGGAAGCGGTATATGACAAAATCACTCAAGCGGAGTGTCTGACATTTTGTTACACAGAGATGACCAGAGGTTCTGATAGAAGAGTGGCTCTCAGCCATGGAGGGTTGCGATACTGGTGATCTCTACAGTGTGGGCTCCGCTCTCCATAACCCGTGACTTAAAGCAGAGCTCTACCCAAAAGGGAAAACTCCGCTTGTTCACACCCTCTCCCCCCTTCACTGCCACATTTGGCACTTTTTGAGGGGGGGGGCGGTACCTGGTTTTGACAGGTACCCACTCCCACTCCCACTTCCTGGTAAGATCACCGCAAGGTGATCTGTGTCATGTCCAGCCCCCCTCCTTCCCCTGCTACCTTCTGGGACCTGTGTGTGTCCCAGAAGACGACAGGACCATTCAGAAAGTGCAGCACGACTTGCGCATGCGCAGTAGGAAACCGACTGTGAAGCCTGAAGGCTTCACTGCCGATTTCCCTTACTTGCAATGCTGGCACCTGCCCCCAAAGCTAATGGACGAATCTGCTTGGGGTGCCGACATTGCGGGATCCTTGGACAGGTAAGTGTCCCTATATTAAAAGTTAGCAGCTACAGTATTTGTAGCTGCAGACTTTTATTTTATTTTTTTTTACAGGCTGGAACTCTGCTGTAAAGTAGAACTGTAGGCAATTTTTTTTTTCATTTTGGATAGAGAAGGGGAGGGTTATAACCCCTGTCAGATTTGTTTTCACCATCTGTGTCCCATTGCAGAGATTTCCCTTCAATTCCTGTCCCATAGCCAAAAAGGAAGTGAGAGGAAATCCCTGCAAATTAAGGGAATTCCTTGGGGACCCCCAGGCCATCTGAACTAGTGTCCCTATTGGAAGATTTACCCTCTATTACTTTTCTGGGGACAACCCTTAATTTGGGATTTTCTTTTACTTTCTCTTTCAATGATTATGGCAAACAGAACAAATATTTTCACTTGATTTATATATATAGTAAAGTTTTATTTGAAGATAGCACTGGTATACATTTAGGTTTTATATCTTATAATGATATATGTTTTACAGACACAATTCATCTCCAGCTCCTGAGGAAGCAGTTCCCTCACAAAGTCACATTTTTTGCTTTTTATGTTTTGATACATTGAGATTTCAGTGAAGTTGTCATTGTAATTATCAATCACATCAATCACCTTTAAGGGAATTTTCACTTAGCTTAATGAATGTGGTAACATTTCACGTTGCAAAGAATGCCCAACCACATGCAAGGAAAATAAGGAAAAAAATATTAGTTTTGCTTGCACATGATTTGATGATGGAAGGCAGTGCTTCATCGCATTCACTAAGCAAGGGGAAAATTCCCTTGCAGCCTATTTGCCCTAAATAGATTAACCCCCGGTTAGCCTTGTGGGTAATCTGATTAATATAAATAATTATCTAATATTTATCCTCTTCGTTGTAACACAGGACAGGAAAAAGTAAAGTGCCCTTCAGTGCATACATTAGTAGTAGTAGTCATTTGAGTTTTACATTTTCATTGCTACCTTTGACTGGTGCTGCCATTCTGTGCTGTCTGTAGAGAGAGATCCTTGAAAAAGGTAGCAAAGCACAAACTTTACATCCATAATTTTCATTTAATCATAAGCTAAAAACAAACCCTTTGCAATCTAGGTACACAACCCTTGAAATCACACTAAAATAGATGAACAATTCTGCTCAAGTAAAATCTTTTCTTAACAACATTGGACATTTCACCTTAAAACTCTTGAAGAAACCATAACCACAATATTTTTCTTGTATAGATTTGGCCGACTAACTATCAGAGACCCCCCTTAAGATCCTTTAGTCCGGCTAGTAGTAATTATGGAGTAGGTATAATCAGCGTAAAAACTATTTCCTTTATCTAGATTGTTAGCTATTAAATACGAGCTTAGCCTTAATAGACCCTTTCTTAAAAATGCTGCAGGTATAAAGCGAAGGCACCCAGTAGTGTTTACTGCAGCAGATTGTAATACCTTGTGAATCTCCAAATGTTCTGATAGGCCAGTATAAATGTACAGGAGGCAGAAGAGGCAAACTTTTTTTGGCACTATCCCAGAAAGGGAAATAAATATATAATTAAATCTGAACTCCAGGAATGATATATATATATATATATATATATATATATATATATATATATATAAAATATTATTCCGGCTTGGCACAATGTAGGTATCTCATACTTGATGGGCCACTGGGGAAGCTGGCAATCCCTGCAGTAGTTGGTGCTACTAAAGTGATAGCCAGTATCGTCTGGATCCTGCTGGTGTTCTGCGCAAACTCAGGGCCCATCAGCTGTGAGATAGGCAAACTTATATTGTGCCAAGCTAGACCAATGTAAGTATGCAATCACAGATACTTCTCAGAGTTTAACTTTAAGATTGTAAAACAAAAGAAATATAAAAAAAAAATGTTATAGAAAAATTATAATCAAACTCCACATTTAATCATTTTAAATAAATCACATACAGCCTGAACATTCTTTCTTCTTCTTTGTGTCTTAAAGATTTCAGTGACGTTCCCCTCTCCAGTTGGGGCTGCTAATTTGTATACCCACAAATTCAGTTTTTAGATAACTATCATAACCCTTAACGTTCTTTATATTTGTGATCCCCAATTTCTTCAATAGTGCTCTTTTTGTCCATCCAAAATATTTCAATGACACATTCAAGTGAATAAATCATATTTTTGTATAAAATGCATACTTACAGACAGGTTCTTCAGTTTAAGAGTAAAATAATCAGACTTCAGATGGAAAAACTACTCTACATTGTAATTGGCATAAAATGGGTTTCCATGGCAACGGGAATGCAGCCGACATCCTCTTCAATTTGTTGCATATGCCCTGTGGCCCTATAGGCTATAATTGGTTCATGTTTAGCCTGTCTCTTACCTGGGGAATGTGAATGTTGGTAACTTGCTTACAGCTGTTTAGGTATATTGACACAGTTGGCCTCCAAGAGATGGAGAGAGGAAACAAAAAAGTTTAGGAGGGATGAAAAAAGATTATAAATTAGGTATTTAATATAGCCATTAAAGCTGAGGAAATTGAGTTGTTTTAAGCAAAACGATATTAATAAAAAAAAAAAAACAGGATTTAAATGGAAAGGAAAGGCATGAAGAAAACAGAACAGTTTGGAGGGGGCCGGTATATAAGCTGAAAAAGACAAGAGAAATAACCACAATGGGAATAACAGCAATTTATAAGAGACAGAGAAAACGATGACAATGCATCTAAGTAGTCACATTATTATTATTATTACCTGTAAAAGTTAAACATGAGAAATTAAAATCTGAATAGCTCTTTAAAGAATTGGTAAGGAGGGTAGTAAACAGACAGGAAAGAGTTCAGGGATATTAATAAAACACAAAACAGGAAATAACAAAGTAGGTAAGAGTGAAGAAAACAAACAGTGGTAACATGGAAACTGGAAAATATATGGATGATAAAATTAAACCTCAACTCTAGCATTGCTAAAGTTCAGAAGTTCCTGCAATAATGTGTAAGTGTGCATACTATATCTGTACATTAGCAGACTTAGCTCTTAGTTTGCCCTTCTCCCTTGGTAATAGCACCACAGTCCTTATCCCCACTCCATCAGCCGTCACCCTCTCCATGACTTGCCTTCATAACTTCTTCTACAGCATCTTCTCTTTTTGACTACTGGGCAGCCACTGATGATGTTTCTCTTATCAGTTATACCATCCCAACATATGATTTAACTCTCAGTGTCTGGGAATGGGCTTGGAGTTTACACAACACTGCATTAGAACCACTGGCAGTGTGCACACAAGAGACATTACTAGGGAAAAGGGGACTTTGTTTTAGCATAAGTGATTTTCTAAGTCCTTTCTGCCAACAAGTTTCTAAACTTTCAGTTTAAATCAGCTACTGCAGCTATTCCAAAGGTTTTTAAAGTATAATGCCCCGTACACACGATCGGACATTGATCGGACATTCCGACAACAAAATCCTAGGATTTTTTCCGACGGATGTTGGCTCAAACTTGTTTTGCATACACACGGTTGCACAAAGTTGTCGGAATTTCTGATCGCCAAGAACGCGGTGACGTAAACCACGTACGACGAGACTAGAAAAGGCCAGTTCAGGACCAAGCGCGGCACCCTTTGGGCTCCTTTTGCTAATCTCCTGTTAGTAAAAGTTTGGTGAGAGACGATTCGTGCTTTTTCAGACTCGTGGTTTTCAGATCGTTTTCTGCTGTTCAGTTTGTGCTTGTGGGTTTGTATCTGTTCTTCAGTGCGTGCAAGCAAGCTACGCGTGACTTGTCATTGTGTCCTTGTTCGTTCGTTACTGTTTTTCAGGTCGCTCTTCACAGGCCTTGCCGTTCTTCAGTGCATTCTGTTACTTCGTTCTGAGCAGCCAACCGTTTTATAGCCATGTTGCGTATACGTACTCCTCGTAGAGTTCGTGCTGTGTGGGGGCTTGGTGTTGGGGTCCTGACCTTGACACAAGTCCAGTCCATGAAGAGGGTGGGGAGGAGTTCATGGACCAAGAATTGGTTGCTTCAGCGTGACCAGTTCTGTCATATGCCTTTGCTCCGTGAGAATCGTGAGAATAATCCTGATGATTTCAGGAACTTTCTTCGGATGACGGACCCTGTATTTCACCGTTTGTTGGCTTTGCTGACCCCCTATATTAGCAGGCAGGATACCTGCATGAAGCAAGCCATCACTCCGGAGCAGAGGTTAGTCGCCACCCTGTGGTACTTGGCGACGGGGAGAAGCCTGCAGGAACTCAAGTGTTCGACAGGCATCTCCCCCCAGGCTCTGGGAATCATTATCCCAGAGACCTGTTCTGCCATCATCCAGGTCCTGCAGAAGGAGTATATTAAGGTAAGATTTTTATCCTTTAATATCACATTTTATTGTATATAATGTTTGCTAATATATTGTATTTCTTTCCTCATTCTCTAATTACCATGATTGTAATATGCTGTGAATGTCCCCTTTGTTCTCATGCATGCTGGATTTTTATGTATTTTTTTTGGTCCTTCATACTTATTTGCCTTCACTTACCTCCCCAGCATGGTCTCCTGGCCCTATATTCACCTCATGTAGTCACTTAACAATGTATTTTATCAGCTCCATAGTAGTGCTTTACCCCAAACACCCCCTAAAATGTTTTTAAATGTGATTTGTGCTTTAAATTCAGGCAGAGTGCCAGAGGCTTTTTTTGGGGGGGTCCCCAAATCATTTGGAATCCTCCCTTCCCCCAACTGCTAAGTCAGCTGATACCAATTCTCTATCTATCCTCAATCATCTATCTGCTGACTTTGCCAAACCCATACACACTATACCCATCAATTCTGTGCTCAGATTTATGGATGAATTCCCCAAAGCATGTAGTGCAAGGGCCTGCCTGTATGCTTTCAAATGGTACTGTTTCAAGTTTTTGTATCCTATTATTATCTTGATAGGTAATAGCAGAATGTCCAAATGTGCTCAAATGTGTACAGTGTGTATTTATATCTTTGTATTATGACACTTCTTACCTGTCCAGTGGGCTGCCAATAGTGTAACTAAGGAGGGGCTGTTCCAAGTAATACACATTATTTAGGCATTCGTCTCTCAATGAAGTGGAGAGGGTTACCTGTCCAAGAGCTTCCCCCCACAATGTTAGAAATGGCCCATGACAGGGGGGGAGGGGGAATATGATAAAAGTGGCAGGAAGATGAGTGACATGGAGGAGGCTGCCATAGGCCTCTTTTGGAAGGCTACAGAGGCCCTGAGAACCCCCCACACTGTGGAGGAGGACTTTGCTTGCATAACTGCCTGCAAAATGCTGCAGATAGAGGAGGGTCAACGACTCCTGTGTGAGTCCTTAATTTTGGAAGCTCTCAATAAGAGGTCGAGGGGACAAATAACATGTGCTACCCACATTTGTGACCTCACACATAGTCCTCCTCCTCCTCCAGGTCCTACTGATCCTCCTCCTCCTCCTCCTCCTCCAGGTCCTACTCCTCCTCCTGCCACATCTCCAACACCAGAGCCACAGCCAGGAAGGAAGCATGGAAAGAAGACCAAAAAGTGATGACCCTGGGTCCAGTCTGGTCTGGCAAAAGATGCAGCCTCTTGTAGTACCACAGCCTGGGGACACAGATGTCATCTGCTGCTTTCATGATCTCTGGGACTTCTGGAACAGACTGCACTCCCTTAGATAAGGACTCCTCAGGGCACCAAGTTTGCTGTTAAATAATTGATGTCTGCCCTGGGGGTCCAAGGCTTCGCCAATTTCTGCTGTTTCTCCAGTGTTGCCTCCCTCTTTGTTTGGTTCTGAGCCCTTAATAAAGGATTTTTTGTTTCAGTTCTACTTGTCTATGTGTGTTTTCCTTAAAAAAGGACAGTTGGTTTGTGAGGAGGCAGGTACATTTCAAAAATACAATGTGAAATTAACAAGGGACACCAACACCAAGCAACCTTCTTGAGAATAAATAATATAAGATATCAATGGTGTTGTGGTAAAACACACAAAACACACACAAAAATATTAGGGAGTAAAACTAACCAAAAAATAAAACAAAGATCAGCCTTGAAAAAAATACAAACCCAAAAAAAAAAAAAAAACAGCCTTTAAAAAAAAAAAAAAAAAAAATTTTGCCAGATGTGACAAATCAAAATATATTGAGGGAATCCCGATAAATAATAAAGAAAGAAATTTGAGAGAAGTCTGTGTGAATATGAGCAGCAAAACTACTTCATTCTTCTCACATTATAAAGAAGAGAGTGCGCTGTATTAAACCATTTTTACATTGCAGCGTGGTGAAAGTGCTGTATCCATTGCGAATGCTAATTTTACCAGAACGAGCTGTTCCGTCTCGAAAATTCTTCTGAGCATGCGTGGCACTTCGTGCGTCGGAACTGGCCACACATGGTCGGAATTGACGTGATCGGATTTTGTTGTCGGAAAATTTTATAGCCTGCTCTCAAACTTTGTGTGTCAGAAAATCCGATAGAAAATGTCCGATGGAGCCCACACAAAGTCAGAATGTCCGACAACATGCTCCGATCGAACATTTTCCATCGGAAAATCCGACCATGTGTACAGGGCATAACAGTTTGTTTTCTTTAGAAATCAGCCATAGCCTGTATAGAAAAGCCTGTCCATAACCAGAATGCTGCAGAGAAAAACTTTTCCTCCTTGTGTGATTTCTCTGCAGAGGTGTGACACACCCCTAGCTGAGTGAAATATATAGTTCTCTAATCAACAGGGAGCATGAGCTTTACTGATTGGTAACTCAGCTCTGACTCCATCATGGAAGGAAGCATGTTGTAATCTTTTTTCAGAGAAAACATTGTTTCAACAACAAACAGAAAAGGTCTTTCTCTGCAGCAGGGGGCAGGCTTTTTAATAGGCTGTAAATACTTTCTAAACAAAACAATCTGTAATGCCCTGTACACATGATCAAATTTTCTGACGGAGAAAGTGCGATCGGATTGTTTTGTCGGAAATTCCAATAGTGTGTGGGCTCCATCGGACTTTTTCCATCGGAATTTCCGACACACAAAGTTTGAGAGCAGGCTATAACATTTTCCGACAACAAAATCCAATCCTTTAAATTCCGATCGTGTGTAGACAAATCCAACGCACAAAGTGCCATGCATGCTCAGAATAAATTAAGAAACGAAAGCTATTGGCTATTGCCCCGTTTATAGACCCGACATGCGTGTTTTACGTTACCGCGTTCAGAACGATCGGATTTTCCGACAACTGTGTATGCAAGACAAGTTTGAGCCAACATCCTTTGGAAAAAATCCGATGGATTTTGTTGTTGGAATGTCCGTTCAATGTCCGATCGTGTGTACAGGGCATAGGACTGTACATGTGTTTTGTTTTGATGCACCTAAAATATATGTATGCTGATTTAAACTGAGTGTCCATTTAGAGGTTTTGTTCTGCTTTAAGAATAATGATTCTTTCCAAAAGAACTACTTACACAAAAGTAATAACATTTGGCATGTCCAAATTGTTGATAGCCCTGATAAATTCTGAATTTATATTTATACAATACATTTATTTGCAAATTGACAGTGAATAGATTTCATTTAAGAGATAGAGTCCAATAGGATAAAAAATCACCAGCAATCAGCTTACTAAACATAAAAATATATCTGCTATTTTTTATATTTATTTATTTATTTTTTCTCATTTCCATTTACTTACTTTTCTCTTTTCCCCATGTTTGGTCTATTATGTTCTATATATTCACTGTTTGTTCTCTTCCTTTTTCTCTACGATGTATTATCACCTTGGTATTACACTGTATAATGTGTGCCCCTGCATGTGATTTGTAAAACAGGCTGGCTGCCATTTACCATTTGTCCACTAGGTGGTGCAGTGTGGGTCTTATAGACCATCCTGCTTGTTCGCAGAGGCTCCACCCGCATTTGGCTGGGTGACGACGGTATATCTGTTGTCTGCCTAAGCCGCACGTGCGGGGAGGAGCTCCTCGATGTCCCTATGTCCCCACTGTTGGCTTGCCAGACAGATGGGGACTTCCTACATGCCGGTGACGCGGTGACGTGTGACGTCATCACACCCTTAATGGACGTGGATACATTGCGCGCCTCCGGGTCTGGGAGATGTTCTGAGGCCCGCACTCAGCTGTTCCACATACAGCTGATCAAGCGGGGCAAGTCCACAAATCTTAGAGTCAAACTGATTGGTTAAACCCATATCAGATGTGCTACTTAAGATGCAGACACTCAGTGGGCATTTGTCAGTCGTTGCACTGCCGCCCAGAGTTCTGCATCTAAGATGTGTATAACTAAAGGTAAATATATTATCTACACAGGTTAACCAGGGATACGTATGTCCCCGCTTTTATGCTACTATTTCTTATATTCCTCTATGCTATATGTAGGACCAATTTAATTTGTCCACTCTTTATGATCTCTTAAAGAGTATATCTTGAATGCTAGACTCCAATCAGTCATCTCTTGTGGATGCACTGCAGTGATCGGTCTCGGATCCATGATTGCCCATCCTATATCTTTGTGGACCTTTCAGTCAGCTTGTTCCTCCCTGGTTACTGTTTTTATCTTGTTATGATTTGTCACAAATCCCATCTATGTAAGTATCATAAGCCTTGATATAGAACACCGTGTAAAGTGTAATCACTGGCACTTTCCTATATTATTACATACATGATGTCACTACCTCTACTATTATATGACCAAATTTATATTACAGATAAGGATCAAATCACCCAACTGTAAATTCCCTGATGAAGGAATATTATATATCAATGTGAGTTTCCGAAACATGTCGAGATGTATGCTGTAAATCTATCAGTCTGACCTCAACTTGATTTAGGCAGTGGATTGTGAGCCTTGGGTTTATATAATACCTTATATGCGACTGATCTATTGATGTATTTTAAATTTAATTTTAATAAAAGAGAGATGGTTGGACTATGTTTAGGGAAGCAACTCGATCAATTTTTCCATCCCTAATTGTAGTATAACTTATGTGAAAAAGAAGAGGAGGGGGGGAGGGGGAAAGGAGATGAGGAAATAGGGATGGGGAGGGGGAGAGAAGGAAGGGAAGGGCTGGGTAATACCCCTCCTCAGAAGGTGGGATTTTTAAGGAAAAGGGGGCTGAGTTGCGTAGATGAGAATCAGACCAATTGGATAAAATTTAACAATGTTTATTGAAATATAGTAAAAAATATTATTGGCAATACAAATATGAACATGTAATCATCCAGTAGTGAAATCCAAAATTCGTGCGTGACTAGAGCCAACATGTTTCGCAAAAGAAATTTCGCTTCATCAGGGCTAGACATGATGCAATTGATTCATTTACACTGTGTAAATAATAAACAGTCTCAGATTATACAGTAGTTATACATAACATCAAATCCTAACAGACATCAATTGTTACAAATAATAGCTCACCTACTATTACAAAAGGATAAGATTAAAACCACCATTCATTAGACACCAGCCGCTGGACCAACCAATACGGACTGTCTCTGGGTGCCAGATCCCAGGCAGACAATGCCAGTAGGAGGCCTGGACCACACATTCAGGGTACTATATGCAGGTAACCCGTGCTGAAATAGAAACGGTAAACCCATAAATCACACTAGTTAGGGTCAATAGTAAGCAAAGCTACAATGACCATGAATGGTCAGATACATAGCGACAATTTCTAATATATGGCGCCCACTAGGGTATATTATGCATAAGGTATAGTGCTCGTAATGCAAGGGCCCTGTAGATTCACCCCTTAAAAAATATATATATATGTATATACATAACAGGGGACCCCCCGGTACAGAGCATGGCCGCATATCAAAGTATAAGAAACCGGTACATCCAAAATACTAGGAATTACCCTTCAGTGTAGGGATATAGAAGAAAAGGGGGGCCCGCAAAGACAACTCCTAATTGAAGGATCGGGCGTCCGCCCGTTTACGATGGATGGCCGCAAGATGCGTCTGACAGACAGCATCGGTGCCTCCATCTTTAAAATGCTGTGGTCCCACCGGAAGCAATTAGGTCAGAGTTGACCTCCGGCATTGCTTCCGGTCCGGACGTCCCTGTCAGGATGCGCGCGCATCAGAAGAGCGGACGCAGCCGCGTCCCACCCCCAGTGATGCGCGCGCATTGCCCATATTACGCCAGTGGCGTGATGGGCAGCTGGGGGCGGAAAGGAAGGGGAGCTCCACCCCCTAGGCAGGGACATCCGTGTCCCCCTACTACAAAAAGCAACCATTACCGGCCAGCAGCGGAGGTAGTCCCAGGAATGGTGCAGGAAAAAACACGCATAAATAGGTCCAACACGGACCAAGTATCTTAAATTGGTATATAAGATTTTTTGTACAACAACAGAGTACAATATAAATATAATTTATACATGGTAAAAAAAAAAAAAAAAAAAAGGGGAAGAGAGGGGGAAGGAGGAAAGTGAAGAAGAAGAAGAGATAGAGATATTTTGTTACATCAGCCTATATCCTAGTTGGGAGATAGCACCATCTAGTGGGCCTAGCTGGTATTATGCCACTAGAGATGGATAGAAGTTTGCCTGCAATAATATACAGATAGTATATGTAACAAGTATGTAGTAAATTCAACCTATACCAGTTGTTTATAAACAGTATGACAAATAATATAAAACTATATAAATATAAGTGATATTCTATACCTCAAAAATAGATAAAAATCTACTCATAGTAACAAATGGCAAATATGTAGTGGATGTTTCATCCATAATTCCAGTTGTTGCTTGGTCATATAGACATTTTTTATATATAAAATATTAACAGGAACAATAGTATCATAAAAAGGGGTTGAATGCAAGTGCAGTGTTGAGGCCAGGTGGACTAGTCGCCTGTTGGTTATATATCCACCTGGCCTCACGCTGCAAGATCATTTTATCCACATTACCACCCCTCTCCGGCTCGGGTATAACCTCTAGGGCAAAGAAGGACACAAAGTTAGGATCGTAACTATGTCGTAGGCCGATATGTTTACAAATGGGAGTATATAGTAGCCCTGCACCCAGGTAGTATAGGTGGTCCTGTATTCTTCTAGCAAACGGACGCTTAGTTTTGCCTATGTAGAATGCGCCACAACGGCACATGGCTAGGTACACAATGCCCGCTGTGGTGCAGTCAGCATATCCTTTTAATTTGTGGAAGCCTCCTCTTGGTAGGGGACACCCACTCCCCTCTTTTATCCATGGACAGAATTGGCAATGTCCACATCTGAAGGTGCCATTCCCACCCTCTGCCCCTGCTAATGATATTGAGGATTGCAGGTGGCTATGGACTATCGCATCCCTAATAGACCGTGATCTCCTGTAAGTAATTTGTGGCACATTGGCCACATATTTTGAGATGACTGGATCCTCAGACAAAAAGTGCCAATTGTTATTGATCAGATTTCGAATTTCCTGTTGATGTGCTGTAAATGTTGTGATTAGTTTAGTAGTGGGATGTGAATCCCTTACTTTGTGTTTAAAAATGAGAGTGTCACGTGGATTCTGTTTGGCCCGCTGGTAGGCCCTCTTTAGAGCTTTTTTACTATAGCCTCGTTTGAGCAAGCGATCATACAAGGCTCGCGCCTCTCTCTCGAAGTCCTCATCTCTAGCGCAATTCCGTCGTATTCGGAGGTACTGACTATAAGGTATACTGTGTATTAATGTACGAGGATGGGAGCTGGCAAAATGCAAAATAGTATTGCCAGCCGTCTCCTTTCTGTATAATGTACTAAAGATTGAGCCATCCTCTCTAAGTACCAGTCGTAGATCCAGAAACGAAATAGTCGTTGTATCGAATTGGATGGTAAACTTGAGATTGAACTTATTGTGAGAAAGGAGTTCCATGAAGCTGTTAAGTAGCTCGACTGTCCCTGTCCAAATGAGGAGGACATCGTCGATGTACCTCCGCCACAGGAGAATATGGCGCAGGTACATCGCGGTCCCCTCATTCGAAAAAAGATTGCGTTCCCATCCCCCCAGGTACAGGTTGGCATACGATGGGGCACATGATGTCCCCATCGCTACCCCCTGTACCTGGAGGTAGGTCACGCCATTGAAAAGAAACATGTTATTGGTGAGAATATGCTCCAATAGCACTGTAACAAATTGGCACATCTCCCAGCTGTCAGTGTCTCTTTCTTTCAGAAATTCTGCGACCGTTGCCACACCCAACTTATGTGGTATACTTGAATAGAGGGCCTCTATGTCGATGGCCGCCAAGATCGTTCCCGGAGGTACAGTGAGTCCCTCAAGAATTTTGAGTAATTCCAACGTATCTTTGAGGTAAGATGGCAAGCTTGTCACGTGTGGGCGCAGATAGCCATCCACGAACTGACTCGCAGTCTCAGTATGGCTTCCTATTCCTGAAACAATTGGGCGTCCCGGAGGCTTAGATAAATTCTTGTGGACTTTGGGTAATGAGTAAAAGGTCGGTGTTATCGGCCATTTAACCTCGAGGAACTCACGGGTGTCTCCATCGATCAGGCCTTGGGAATGTGCCCGATCGATAATAGACACATAGCATGATCTTGCTTCATTCAGTTTCTGGGGTTGGATCTGCTGGTACCATTCACGGTTATTCAGTATGTTTAGACACATTTCAATGTAATTATCCTTGTTCATCACCACCACATTTCCTCCTTTATCCGACGGTTTTATCACTAATTCATCCCTCCTCAACTTCTGGGAAGTTCCCGAACCTTCAGACATGCCCAGCTGAATGGGCCTTCTTGAAACAAACTATGAAGCAAATAGAAGCTATACAATTCCCAAAACCCAAATCAAAGAACTTGTCGTCAGCACAACGGTCGGCTCTGGAAAATCTGATGAGGAGGGATGAATTAGTGATAAAACCGTCGGATAAAGGAGGAAATGTGGTGGTGATGAACAAGGATAATTACATTGAAATGTGTCTAAACATACTGAATAACCATGAATGGTACCAGCAGATCCAACCCCAGAAACTGAATGAAGCAAGATCATGCTATGTGTCTATTATCGATCGGGCACATTCCCAAGGCCTGATCGATGGAGACACCCGTGAGTTCCTCGAGGTTAAATGGCCGATAACACCGACCTTTTACTCATTACCCAAAGTCCACAAGAATTTATCTAAGCCTCCGGGACGCCCAATTGTTTCAGGAATAGGAAGCCATACTGAGACTGCGAGTCAGTTCGTGGATGGCTATCTGCGCCCACACGTGACAAGCTTGCCATCTTACCTCAAAGATACGTTGGAATTACTCAAAATTCTTGAGGGACTCACTGTACCTCCGGGAACGATCTTGGCGGCCATCGACATAGAGGCCCTCTATTCAAGTATACCACATAAGTTGGGTGTGGCAACGGTCGCAGAATTTCTGAAAGAAAGAGACACTGACAGCTGGGAGATGTGCCAATTTGTTACAGTGCTATTGGAGCATATTCTCACCAATAACATGTTTCTTTTCAATGGCGTGACCTACCTCCAGGTACAGGGGGTAGCGATGGGGACATCATGTGCCCCATCGTATGCCAACCTGTACCTGGGGGGATGGGAACGCAATCTTTTTTCGAATGAGGGGACCGCGATGTACCTGCGCCATATTCTCCTGTGGCGGAGGTACATCGACGATGTCCTCCTCATTTGGACAGGGACAGTCGAGCTACTTAACAGCTTCATGGAACTCCTTTCTCACAATAAGTTCAATCTCAAGTTTACCATCCAATTCGATACAACGACTATTTCGTTTCTGGATCTACGACTGGTACTTAGAGAGGATGGCTCAATCTTTAGTACATTATACAGAAAGGAGACGGCTGGCAATACTATTTTGCATTTTGCCAGCTCCCATCCTCGTACATTAATACACAGTATACCTTATAGTCAGTACCTCCGAATACGACGGAATTGCGCTAGAGATGAGGACTTCGAGAGAGAGGCGCGAGCCTTGTATGATCGCTTGCTCAAACGAGGCTATAGTAAAAAAGCTCTAAAGAGGGCCTACCAGCGGGCCAAACAGAATCCACGTGACACTCTCATTTTTAAACACAAAGTAAGGGATTCACATCCCACTACTAAACTAATCACAACATTTACAGCACATCAACAGGAAATTCGAAATCTGATCAATAACAATTGGCACTTTTTGTCTGAGGATCCAGTCATCTCAAAATATGTGGCCAATGTGCCACAAATTACTTACAGGAGATCACGGTCTATTAGGGATGCGATAGTCCAAAGCCACCTGCAATCCTCAATATCATTAGCAGGGGCAGAGGGTGGGAATGGCACCTTCAGATGTGGACATTGCCAATTCTGTCCATGGATAAAAGAGGGGAGTGGGTGTCCCCTACCAAGAGGAGGCTTCCACAAATTAAAAGGATATGCTGACTGCACCACAGCGGGCATTGTGTACCTAGCCATGTGCCATTGTGGCGCATTCTACATAGGCAAAACTAAGCGTCCGTTTGCTAGAAGAATACAGGACCACCTATACTACCTGGATGCAGGGCTACTATATACTCCCATTTGTAAACATATCGGCCTACGACATAGTTACGATCCTAACTTTGTGTCCTTCTTTGCCCTAGAGGTTATACCCGAGCCGGAGAGGGGTGGTAATGTGGATAAAATGATCTTGCAGCGTGAGGCCAGGTGGATATATAACCAACGGGCGACTAGTCCACCTGGCCTCAACACTGCACTTGCATTCAACCCCTTCTTATGATACTATTGTTCCTGTTAATATTTTATATATAAAAAATGTCTATATGACCAAGCAACAACTGGAATTATGGATGAAACATCCACTACATATTTGCCATTTGTTACTATGAGTAGATTTTTATCTATTTTTGAGGTATAGAATATCACTTATATTTATATAGTTTTATATTATTTGTCATACTGTTTATAAACAACTGGTATAGGTTGAATCTACTACATACTTGTTACATATACTATCTGTATATTATTGCAGGCAAACTTCTATCCATCTCTAGTGGCATAATACCAGCTAGGCCCACTAGATGGTGCTATCTCCCAACTAGGATATAGGCTGATGTAACAAAATATCTCTATCTCTTCTTCTTCTTCACTTTCCTCCTTCCCCCTCTCTTCCCCTTTTTTTTTTTTTTTTTTTTTACCATGTATAAATTATATTTATATTGTACTCTGTTGTTGTACAAAAAATCTTATATACCAATTTAAGATACTTGGTCCGTGTTGGACCTATTTATGCGTGTTTTTTCCTGCACCATTCCTGGGACTACCTCCGCTGCTGGCCGGTAACGGTTGCTTTTTGTAGTAGGGGGACTCGGATGTCCCTGCCTAGGGGGTGGAGCTCCCCTTCCTTTCCGCCCCCAGCTGCCCATCACGCCACTGGCGTAATATGGGCAATGCGCGCGCATCACTGGGGGTGGGACGCGGCTGCGTCCGCTCTTCTGATGCGCGCGCATCCTGACAGGGACGTCCGGACCGGAAGCAATGCCGGAGGTCAACTCTGACCTAATTGCTTCCGGTGGGACCACAGCATTTTAAAGATGGAGGCACCGATGCTGTCTGTCAGACGCATCTTGCGGCCATCCATCGTAAACGGGCGGATGCCCGATCCTTCAATTAGGAGTTGTCTTTGCGGGCCCCCCTTTTCTTCTATATCCCTACACTGAAGGGTAATTTCTAGTATTTTGGATGTACCGGTTTCTTATACTTTGATATGCGGCCATGCTCTGTACCGGGGGGTCCCCTGTTATGTATATACATATATATATATTTTTTAAGGGGTGAATCTACAGGGCCCTTGCATTACGAGCACTATACCTTATGCATAATATACCCTAGTGGGCGCCATATATTAGAAATTGTCGCTATGTATCTGACCATTCATGGTCATTGTAGCTTTGCTTACTATTGACCCTAACTAGTGTGATTTATGGGTTTACCGTTTCTATTTCAGCACGGGTTACCTGCATATAGTACCCTGAATGTGTGGTCCAGGCCTCCTACTGGCATTGTCTGCCTGGGATCTGGCACCCAGAGACAGTCCGTATTGGTTGGTCCAGCGGCTGGTGTCTAATGAATGGTGGTTTTAATCTTATCCTTTTGTAATAGTAGGTGAGCTATTATTTGTAACAATTGATGTCTGTTAGGATTTGATGTTATGTATAACTACTGTATAATCTGAGACTGTTTATTATTTACACAGTGTAAATGAATCAATTGCATCATGTCTAGCCCTGATGAAGCGAAATTTCTTTTGCGAAACATGTTGGCTCTAGTCACGCACGAATTTTGGATTTCACTACTGGATGATTACATGTTCATATTTGTATTGCCAATAATATTTTTTACTATATTTCAATAAACATTGTTAAATTTTATCCAATTGGTCTGATTCTCATCTACGCAACTCAGCCCCCTTTTCCTTAAAAATCCCACCTTCTGAGGAGGGGTATTACCCAGCCCTTCCCTTCCTTCTATCCCCCTCCCTATCCCTATTTCCTCATCTCCTTTCCCCCTCCCCCCCTCCTCTTCTTTTTCACATAAGTTAAATTTAATTTTGTATTCATATATTTCTATTACTATTTGTCCTACAACTAATAAAGTTGGCACATATGTGCATTTTTTTATATATTGCTTCTCTTTATATTTTTCTGCCTCAAAAGTCCTACAGGGTGACCCTTTATGCACTGGTTGCATACTTCCTCCCATTCCATTTATCTACTATTCTAGTCTAGCCTATCTTAATGGTGATTTATAAGGTATTTTAAACAAACTTTTAACGGATGACTTAAAAAAAGCAGAAGTGAACTGAATGAAACAGTACAATTTAAATAAAGAAGAAAAAAATAGGCATAGGAAATCTTGAAAGTGTCAAAATCTATTGTAATAAAACACAGAACAAAGAAGGCAGATGCCTGTAATATTAAGTAGTGTTACCCGTTTTCTATATTTGAGATTTAATATCTCTCAGATAGATAGACTACTAGTTGTTTTCCCAAATGATTTGAAAATAAGAGAAGATTTAAGGATAAACAGTTGTTTCTGCCACTTATTTTTATAGCCAATTATAGAATCATACCTGGATCTGGATGAGGGATGGGCTGGCAGCCAGTTGGGTTAGATTGAGTAATATGAACATCAGCACGTGATAAAGTCCTCTCTCATCTACAGTGTAAAATGCCTATCAAACCTGTACTGTTTGTGTCCATGTTCACTGTTACTTTTTGGATCAGGAAAAGGAGAAAGCCTACACAATTCTAATGCGGTGTTTGGAGTCTGGTATATATTGTAAAATTTTGAACCTATTTTTGGGGATGTTGTATGTGGATTGACCTAACAAAGTACTACTGTTTAATTATTTATTTTATATTAAAACTGGTTCTAAACCCTTACATACAGCCAGTGAAGTGATTGACCTCAGGTGATATACAGAGATTGAACATAAGTTGTACCTGTTTATCTGCTGTCTTCTCTTCTCTACATCCATTCCAAGTGTTGAGTTTATAAAGCTTGTCTGAGAGTTCAAAAAAAGGGGGAAGAGAATTGAGAGCTCAGTGAAGAGAGCTCTGAGAACTGATTGGAGGGAAGGAACATACCCTCCTCCACACAGCTCGCAAGAACAGAGCTAAGGATGTCAATCTGCCGGGGGTCCCTTCCCTGTCACCGTTTTTCTCTTGGTGTCAGGAAAACTTGTAAGAAGGCACTCATGCTGATAGCAGAGGAACAGGGCGTCACACAGAAATGACGCATAGGGGTTGATTTACTAAAGGAAAATAGACTGAGTACTTTGCAAAGTGCAGTTGCACTCTGCATAGGCAGTTGCTCCAGAACCTAATAAATGAGCAGAAGCTCTGCTGACTTCCATCATCCAATTATGTGCAAGCAAAAATGCTTTTTTTTCCTTGCATGTGATTGGGTATTCTTTGCAAAGTGAATTTTTACCTCATTTGCTAAGCTCTGGAGCAACTGCACTTGCAAAGTGCACAGTCTATTTGCTTTTAGTAAATCAACCCCTTAGTACTCTTAGTTGAGACAAGGATATATTTTCTTCATATCTAATTTCTGTGGTTTACAATGAGGTTTACTTGAATTGAGACACCATTGCCTGGCATATTAGACAGATTTTGAGTTTATGTTTTAAGACATGTACAATACTGTGCCAAAGTCTGGACAGGTGTGACATTGTTTTCTAAATTATGAATGCTTTCAGAAATAGATATGTTAGTTTATTTCTTTCAATTAACAAAATGGAAAGTAAATGAACAGAGGACAAACCCAAATCAAATCAATATTTATTGTGACCACCCTTTGCCTTCAAAACAGCATCAATTCTTCAATACTTCTAGATATACGGTACTTGCACACAGTTTTTAAAGGAACTCGGCAAGAAGGTTGTTCCAAACATCTTGGAGAACTAATCAGAGATCTTCTGTGGATGTAGGCTGCCTCAAATCCTTCTGTCTCTTTGTGTAATCCCAGACAGATTGGTGATGTTGAAATCAGGGTTCTGTGGGAGAAAACCATCACTTCCACGACTCTCTGGTCTTCTTTACACTGAAAATAGATATTAATGACATTGGCTGCATGTTTGGGGTCCTTGTCTTGCTGCAGAATAAATTTGTGGCCAATCGCATGCCTCCGTGATAGTATGGAATGATGGATAAGTATATGCCTGTATTTCTCAGCATTGATGACATAATTGATCCTCTCCAACTCCATTTGCAGAAATGCAGCCCAAGAAACCTCCACTATGCTTCACTGTTGCCTGCAGACACTCATTATTGTACTGTTTTCTAGCTCTTCGCAAACAAACTGCCTTTTGAAACAGCCAGATATTTGAAATTTTGACGCATCATCCTAGCTAGAGCACCTACTACCATTTTTCTGCACCTCAGTTATGTTTTCACTAGGGATGAGCCGAACACCCCCCTGTTCCGTTTGCACCAGAACATGCGAACAGCCAAAAAATTTGTTCGAACATGCGAAAACCCTTAAAGTCTATGGGACACGAACATGAATAATCAAAAGTGCTAATTTTAAAGGCTTATATGCAAGTTATTGTCATAAAAAGTGTTTGGGGACCTGGGACCTGCCCCAGGGGAAATGGATCAATGCAAAAAAAAGTTCCCCTTAAAATCCATACCAGACCTGAAGGGCTTTAGGGGGACCCCCCATGTCATTTTTTTTTTAAGTTTTGGTTCGGGGTTCCCCTGTGGGGAATTCCCATGCCGTTTTTATCAATGAACTTTTATGTGTATTGTTGGACCGGCAATTCGTTAATAGCCGTGAGTAGTTTTAAATTACGTTTTTTCCTTTGAAATGTCATTTTGCTGTCAGACTGTTCTAAACACGGGAATCATGCGCCCCTTTACAGGCATACTATAGACACCCCCCAGGTTTGAAATTTAAAGGAATATTACACTTTTATTGTTTCACTTTAAGCATTATTAAAATCACTGCTCCCTAAAAAATGTCAGTTTTTAAAACTTTTTTTGCATTGATCCATGTCCTCTGGGGCAGGACCCAGGTACCCAAACACTTTTTATGACAATACCATGCATATAAGCCTTTAAAATTAGCACTATTGATTTCTCCCATAGAATTTTAAAGGGAGTTCTGCAGCTTTCAAATTTGCCGCGAACACCCCAAATTGTTCGCTGTTCGGAGAACTGGCGAACAGCCGATGTTCGAGTTGAACATGAGTTCAACTCGAACTCGAAGCTCATCCCTAGTTTTCACACATATTTAAGTTGCTTAGCCTTGTTTCCACATCTTTTACACAAAAACATAGAAACTGGGGTGCAGAAAAATGCCAGCAGGTGCTTTGGGCCGATAAATTTAAATTTGAAATAAAAGTAGGAAATTGACTATATCTATAAACTAGAAATAAATGTAGTATTTACACTTCTGTTGAAATATGACAAAAAATAGCAAATACATGGTCATGCCCAGCATATACACAGGACTGTCAGCATTGATGTTTCATGAAAAATGCTGAAATATTGATTTCCACCTAATATGTGTGCATTCAATATATTATACATCTTTTTTAATTTTGATAATTTTTATTAATTTATTTGCGTCAGTACAAAAGGTTAAACATACAACTTAAACGATAGGGCCCATCGGCCTTATACTGATTAACTATCATTGCAAATACAAACTATACAGGTTTTTTTTGCCATACACCCCCTACCTGCCCCCACCCACAACCCTTCCTTTTAAGGATAGCCTTTTTCAGTGCACACTTTGTTCCTTGTTTACCTCTTTTGTTGGGAGCTGCATTTTCCATATCGCCTCCCATTTTTTAAAGGTTTATTGTTACATATGGGCTCTAATGCAGCGCTCACAGGGGGCATACCATTCCTTGTAGCCAAGGGTTCCATATCTTGATGAACTTGCTATACTTCCCTAGCCTGGTGTAATTTGTTTTTTTCCTTCCATACTAATGAATTGATAGTCCTAACCCATTCTTCCGGAGTCAGAGGTACTTTTCATTGCCAAGATTGTGCGATTAATTTTCTTGCTTGATACAAGCATCTTGCGATGGCAATTGTGGTGCTCATGTCCCTTAGCTCTCCATCAATATAGCCCAAAACACATGTTTTGGGCTCTAACTCTAATTTGACCCTATACGTGGTGTTAATAATTTTAAAAAATCTCAGACCGAGTCACTGTGTGGGAGGCTAGCACGACGGACATGCCGGGCTAGAGCTCCGCTCTGTGAGGGAGAATAAAACGCAAATAAAGGCAGCCCACGGACACAGAAACGGTAAAAATCTTGTTACTATTCACCCTAGAGGTGAGGGGGACATTATTCAAGAATAATGGTGCTGGGAGGTGCCAGGAATAAAACCAAAACTAGCTCTAATAGCAGCATCCAGGCAAGACATACTATGAAAAAGGCGCCAGTCTCCTCAGGTAATTTTACCTCAGACAAGAAACTGAAATCCAAGCAGCCAAAAGCTATCTCCTCAGGGGATTCTGACTCTGAACCTGATTCAAATATGTTACATTCTTCACAACAAAACTCTGATATTCCTTCTAACATTTTGAAACAATTTGAAAAAATGTTACATAAAGCATTACAACAAACATCAGAGCAAATTACTAGTAATCTGACTAGAGAGATCAGAGAACTGGGGAGACGCACCGAAGCATTGGAAATGAAAATGGAAGATATAGAAAACTCTACACAGAATGCTTTCTCTGAAATAGATGTCCTCAAAGAGGAAAATATTATTTTACAGAATAGACTGGAGGACTATGAGAATCGCGCCAGAAGATCGAATTTGCGATTCAGAGGCTTACCAGAATCAATCACAGATCTGCAATCAACAATCACAGCATTATGCCAAGAATTACTACCTGGCATTTCGGTGGAAAGGCTTGAAATGGACAGAGTACATAGGGCACTCATGCCCAAAAAAACTGATGGCCCCCCCAGGGATATTATAACAAAATTTCATTTTTTTCGTTCAAAAGCACAACTTCTAGAAGCGGCTAGAGGGAAAAATAATCTAACATTTCAGGGACATAGTTATCAACTATTTGCTTACTTATCCCAGTTAACAATATCTAAGAGGCGTGCAATGAAGCCTCATCTACTAGAACTTCAACGTCATGACATTAAGTATCAATGGGGCTTCCCGTTCTCCCTAAAATTCACCCACCAGGGGACCAGATTCGCATGCAAAACTCCTGAAGAACTACAACGTGTACTCCAAGACCTCAAATTGATTGACGGTACAACTATAGCCTCCACCTCACGTAGGAGATCAGCTTCTGCCTCCTCCATTCAGAAAACATCCTCCTCTGAGACAAAAAATGGAAACCATCATACACACACAAAAGAGGACGATTCGCATCCTCACAACAAGAACAAGATGACGCCATGGACTGAGTATTATGCACTTATATAATATAGCCATTTCAGCTAAGACAGCACCTATTGGGAGAACAGAATTGTAATTACATTTTTGAATACTCTTCCTAAACCAAAAACTAATACTTCATCTAGCAGCTCACTAGTGAGCAATTGGACATACACTATGAACTAGATTATCTAATTTATTAATTTATACCTTATTGGTATAAGTTTATAATTAAATAACAACATTTTTATTATGATTTTAGGTTCCCTTTTTTGTTAGTTTTTATTTTATTTATTTATTTATATTTTTTTTTATTAAATTTTTTTTTTTTTTTTTTTTTTAGAAACATGGTATGGTATATGTTCAGATAATATTTTTACTTTCTGAAAACCTAAATAGCCCCTAATGTATGGAGGACTGATTAAAATATTATATATATATATATATATATATATATATATATATATATATTTTTAATTTTTATGTATGTGTGTGTGTATATGTATGTATGTATGTGTGTGTGTATGTATGTGTATATATGTGTGTATATGTGTATGTATGTGTATGTGTGTATGTGTATGTATATGTATATATATATATATATATGTATGTGTATGTATATATGTGTATATGTGTGTGTGTGTATGTGTGTATATATATATATATATATATATATATATATATATATATATATATATATATATATATATATATATATATATATATATGTATATATATATATATGTATATATATATATATATATATATATATATATATATATATATATATATATATATATATATATATATATATATATATATATATATATATATATATATATATATATATATATATATATATATATATACACACATACACACACACACATATACACATATATACATACACATACATATATATATATATATATACATATACATACACATACACACATACACATACATACACATATACACACATATATACACATACATACACACACACATACATACATACATATACACACACACATACATAAAAATTATATATATGTGTATGTATATATATTTTTTATTATTTATTTTTATATTATTATATTTCCTCCTCCTTTTTTGTTTCTCAATGGCTTTTTTGGTATTTTTTATTTTAGAAACATGGTATGGTAATGTTCAGACAATATTTATGCTTTCTGAACACCTAAACAATCCCTATTATATGGTGGACTGATTAAATTATTATATATGAATATGTATTTTTTTATTCTGCATGTGTGTATGTATATGTATATATAGATGTGTATATATATATATGTATACATTTTTTATTTTTTATTATTTATTTATTTATTTATTTATTTATTTTCATATCATTATATTTCCTCCTCCTTTTTTGTTTCTCAAGATAAAATTGTGAAATAACAAAATCTTTATTTTGAATTTAAGTTCCCTTTTTATAGTACTTTTTATTTTAGAAACATGGTGTGATAAGCGTTCAGATAATATTTTTACTTTCTGAGCACCTAAATGGTCCCTATGGTGGTATGGTGGACTTATTAAGTTAGCATGTATGTATGTATAGGTATGTATGTAGGTGTATGTATATGTATGTGTATGTATGTATATATATATATATATATATATATATATATATATATATATATATATATATATGTGTATATGTGTATGTGTGTATGTGTATATATATATATATATATATATATACGTGTGTGTGTATAAAAAATTTTGTTCAGTGTATATATATACATATACACATTTTTTATTTATTTTTTATTTTTTATTTATTTTTATATTTATATTACCTCCTCCTTTTTTTGTTTCTCAATGTAAAACTGTGAAACAACCACCAAGGATGAAAAATCTTCCTTTAACTGAAGTTTATTTAAAATTCTTCATTAATTTGATATATACAGTTTTTGAGTAGTCTTAATTTCAGTTTAAATTACATTTCTTTGGTCACCCCAATAGGAAGGAAAGGGTTTCCTATCCTTTTCTATTGGTTGGACATCCAAATATGTTTCTGATATTACTGCAATCCTTTATTCCCATTCAATTTTTTCCCATTCGCTTTATATTTAATATAAATATGTACCCTTCAAAATAATAGACATTACCAATTATATGAAACTCGGGCTCTTAAATTTACAATTTTATACTTTACAATCTTCATATTTTTGTGATAAATTTTCTTTCTTTTTAAGGCGGATTCCCCCATGCACGGAAATCACATGTGCCTCACCATGCCTTCCTTGGATTCCCATAGTAATATATGGGGACCAGACGAAGGCCTCCTTTCCCCTGTTGGGAAGTCCTTGACCCCAACTCGGGTTTTCTTCGAATCTACTTACATTTGTACTATACTCAAATGCTTTATAATTTTTATTGTCTCTTATTTCCTCTCTAAGTTATCCTACTATGGATCTGGCTATCTATCTCTTTGTTTCAAATCCGCGCAGGTCAGGCCGAATAGTCGCTGCACCCAGACAACTGGTAAGCGCATACTCTTGTTCCAATTACCGTGGCTCCTTTAAATATTTTATCTCTGAATGTCCAGGGTCTTAATGTACCTCAGAAACGAGTAAAAGCCTTTCGGTCATTTCAGTCTAAAAAAAGCACACATTGTATGTCTACAAGAGACTCACTTTACCCCGACTTCAACCCCTAAATTTTTTAGTACTTCTTATCCCCAAGTTTACATCGCCTCGGCGCTCACTAAAAAACGTGGAACTCTCACTGCGTTTCATCGCTCTACCCCATTTACCTTACATTCAGAAATTAAAGACCCTGAGGGTCGCTACCTAATTCTAATGGGATACATTATGGACACAGCTGTAACGGTGGTCTCATACTATGCACCAAATTATCGTCCTGTACCCTTTCTATCGCACCTATTTAATATCATTAACACCCACAAAATGGGATCAATTTTTATATGTGGGGACTCCAACCAGGTCCTCCTTCCATTTCTTGACAAAACCCCTTATACCCCACCACGAACACAAGATGCTAGGTCTTTATCTCAACTTCTTTCTAGGCACAATTTGATTGACTCTTGGAGAGAATCTAATCCAGCTAAAAGAAATTATACATATTTTTCTAATCCACATCAAACTTTTAGTCGCATAGACCATATCTTTGTAACAATAGGGATGGTTCCTGAAGTAATTTTATCTAAAATTATCCCTATACCCTGGTCAGATCACAATGCAGTTTATACCTCGGTGGCTTCTACTATACCCAAGGGGCATGACCCTTCATGGTATCTTCCAGATGTGCTACTTAAACACCCCTCCCACTGTTTAACAATCCAACAGGCTCTAAATGACTACGTAGAACATAACACAAGTGACGAAATCTCCTCACTCACAATTTGGGAGGCACACAAACCAGTTCTGAGAGGAATACTTCAGCAACAAGCAGGTATACTCAAACGGGATCGTGTAAAATTGGCTAGACAATTAGAAACTGAATTTAATGCATCATTCATAGCTTTTCAAAACAATCCTAACCAGAAAGGGAAAATTCGCTTAGAGAAAGCCCGCCTAGAATATAATCTTTTCTTAACTGAATCTGCTGACAAATCCCTCAGGAAAACTAAGCATATGTTTTATAAGAATTCCAATAAACCAAGTACTCTCATGGCAAGGGCATTAAAGTCTATCAACAAATCTTATAAACCTATTAGACTTAAAATAGCAGACAATGTATACACCAGTAATCCTCTTAAAATCGTACAAAAATTTAGCTCTCATTTGAAAACTCTATACACAGAGACAAATAAAACTAACATTGAGGAAGCTGATGCCTTTTTTTCACGTATCAACCTACCCAAAATGACGGAATCCCAAAAATTGTCAAAAGAAAAATCCATAACTAGCGATGAAGTAGCAGAGGCTATTAAAACATTAAAAATAAATAAAAGGCCGGGACCAGACGGATTCACAGCCCTTTATTATCGAACTTTTACAGACATTATCTCACCTATGCTTGTTGAAGCGTTTAATGACCTATTAAATAATAAATCCTTTAGACAAGAATCATTATTGGCAATCATCTGCATGATTCCTAAACCTCACTCAGATGATTCTCTATGTACAAATTATCGCCCCATATCCATGTTGAACATGGACATTAACCACTTCAGCCCCGGAAGGTTTTACCCCCTTCCTGACCAGAGCACTTTTTACAATTCGGCACTGCGTCGCTTTAACTGCTAATTGCGCGGTCATGCAATGCTGTACCCAAACGAAATTTGCGTCCTTTTCTTCCCACAAATAGAGCTTTCTTTTGATAGTATTTGATCACCTCTGCCGTTTTTATTTTTTGCGCTATACACGGAAAAAGACCGAAAATTTTGAAAAAAAATGATATTTTCTACTTTTTGTTCTAAAAAAAATCCAATAAACTCAATTTTAGTCATACATTTAGGCCAAAATGTATTCGGCCACATGTCTTTGGTAAAAAAAATGTCAATAAGTGTATATTTATTGGTTTGCGCAAAAGTTATAGCGTCTACAAACTAGGGTACATTTTCTGGAATTTACACAGCCTTTAATTTATGACTGCCTATGTCGTTTCTTGAGGTGCTAAAATGGCAGGGCAGTACAAAACCCCCACAAATGACCCCATTTTGGAAAGTAGACACCCCAAGGAATTTGCTGAGAGGCATGTTGAGCCCATTGAATATTCATTTTTTTTGTCCCAAGTGATTGAACAATGACAAAAAAAAAAAAAAAAAAAAAAAAAATTACAAAAAGTTGTCACTAAATGATATATTGCTCACACAGGCCATGGGCATATGTGGAATTGCACCCCAAAATACATTTAGCTGCTTCTCCTGAGTATGGGGATACCACATGTGTGAGACTTTTTGGGAGCCTAGCCGCGTACGGGGCCCCGAAAACCAATCACTGCCTTCAGGATTTCTAAGGGCGTACATTTTTGATTTTACTCCTCACTACCTATCACAGTTTTGAAGGCCATAAAATGCCCAGATGACATAAAACCCCCCCAAATGACCCCATTTTGGAAAGTAGACACCCCAAGCTATTTGCTTTGAGGCATGTTGAGTCCATGGAATGTTTTATATTTTGACACAAGTTGCGGGAAAGTGACAAATTTTTTTTTTTTTTTTTTTTTTTTGCACAAAGTTGTCACTAAATGATATATTGCTCACACAGGCCATGGGCATATGTGGAATTGCACCCCAAAATACATTTAGCTGCTTCTCCTGAGTATGGGGATACCACATGTGTGGGACTTTTTGGGAGCCTAGCCGCGTACGGGACCCCGAAAACCAATCACTGCCTTCAGGATTTCTAAGGGCGTACATTTTTGATTTTACTCCTCACTGCCTATCACAGTTTCGGAGGCCATGGAATGCCCAGGTGGCACAAACCCCCCCCAAATGACCCCATTTTGGAAAGTAGACACCCCAAGCTATTTGCTGAGAGGCATGGTGAGTATTTTGCAGCTCTCATTTGTTTTTGAAAATAAAGAAAGACGAGAAAAAAAATTTTTTTTTTCTTTTTTCAATTTTCAAAACTTTGTGACAAAAAGTGAGGTCTGCAAAATACTCACTATACCTCTCATCAAATAGCTTGGGGTGTCTACTTTCCAAAATGGGGTCATTTGGGGGGTTTTTTTGCCACCTGGGCATTCCATGGCCTCCGAAACTGTGATAGGCAGTGAAGAGTGAAATCAAAAATTTACGGCCTTAGAAAGCCTGAAGGCGGTGCTTGGTTTTCGGGGTCCCGTACGCGGCTAGGCTCCCAAAAAGTCCCACACATGTGGTATCCCCGTACTCAGGAGAAGCAGCAGAATGTATTTTGGGGTGTAATTTCACATATTCCCATGGCATGTTTGAGCAATATATCATTTAGTGACAACTTTGCGCAAAAAAAAATAAAAAAAATAAAAAATTGTCTCTTTCCCGCAACTTGTGTCACAATATAAATTATTCCATGGACTCAACATGACTCTCAGCAAATAGCTTGGGGTGTCTACTTTCCAAAATGGGGTCATTTGGGGGGGTTTTGAACTGTCCTGGCATTTTATGCACAACATCTAGAAGCTTATGTCACACATCACCCACACTTCTAACCACTTGAAGACAAAGCCCTTTCTGACACTTATTGTTTACATAAAAAAATAATTTTTTTTTGCAAGAAAATTACTTTGAACCCCCAAACATTATATATTTTTTTTAAAGCAAATGCCCTACAGATTAAAATGGTGGGTGTTTCATTTTTTTTTTTCACACAGTATTTGCGCAGCGATTTTTCAAACGCATTTTTTGGGGAAAAAACACACTTTTTTACATTTTAATGCACTAAAACACACTATATTGCCCAAATGTTTGATGAAATAAAAAAGATGATCTTAGGCCGAGTACATGGATACCAAACATGACATGCTTTAAAATTGCGCACAAACGTGCAGTGGCGACAAACTAAATACATTTTTAAAAGCCTTTAAAAGCCTTTACAGGTTACCACTTTAGATTTACAGAGGAGGTCTACTGCTAAACTTACTGCCCTCGATCTGACCTTCGCGGCGATACCTCACATGCATGGTGCAATTGCTGTTTACATTTGACGCCAGACCGACGCTTGCGTTCGCCTTAGCGCGAGAGCAGGGGGGACAGGGGTGCTTTTTTTTTTTTTTTTTTTTTTTTTCTTTATTATTATTATTTTTTTATCTTATTTTTAAACTGTTCCTTTCATTTTTTTTTTTTTTTAATCATTTTTATTGTTATCTCAGGGAATGTAAATATCCCCTATCATAGCAATAGGTAGTGACAGGTACTCTTTTTTGCAAAAATTGGGGTCTATTAGACCCTAGATTTCTCCTCTGCCCTCAAAGCATCTGACCACACCAAGATCGGTGTGATAAAATGCTTTCCCAATTTCCCAATGGCGCTGTTTACATCCGGCGAAATCTAAGTCATAAAATGCTCGTAGCTTCCGGTTTCTTAGGCCATAGAGATGTTTGGAGCCACTCTGGTCTCTGATCAGCTCTATGGTCAGCTGGCTGAATCACCGGCTGCATTTTCAGGTTCCCTGTTGAGACAGGAGAGCCAGAGAAAAACACGGAAGACGTTGGGGGGGGAGGGGCATTCCCTCCCACTGCTTGTAAAAGCAGTCTAGAGGCTAATTAGCCGCTAGGATTGCTTTTACATGAAAGCCGACCGCTGGCTGAAAAGAATGATACCAAGATGATACCTAAACCTGCAGGCATCATTCTGGTATAACCACTCAAAGTCGTGAATGGCGTACCTGAAGACAAAAAAATGGTTAACAATAAAGCACAGTAAACGGTAAGGTATAAAAAATTGCATACCTGAAAAGCAAACATGATAAAACATAATAACAATAAAACATTGCAGAATAGAATACAGTAAAAAAGAACAGAACAATAGAGAGAGAGAATAGAGAGAGAAAGAACAATAAAACGACAACTATTTTTTTTTTATTTTATATTTTTGTATGTGTTTTTTTTTTTTTTTTACACTTTTTTTTGTAACTAACTTTTATAACTGTAACCGGTTCCAGGTTCGGGTCTCTCAAAATGCGATGGCATCTTGGGAGACCCTGTGAAAGTGTGTCCTAGTCTGTGCAATGCTGTACCCTACGCTAATACTCAACTAGTGCATAGTAGCGTTCAAAATATTCACCAATGCAAAGACCAGGATTGTCAGGACAGGAGGGACAATAATAGCGGGTGTCACGTCTATATCCGCGCTTGCTGCAGACACGACATCTTTTTTGGGGGGGTTCGTTGGGTAGGGGTACTCGGGAGGACATAAAGAAAATGCCTCTCATGCAGCCGACTGCATTTGATTGGGGATGTGAATGGGGGAAGTACGGGCGCTGCAGAAGCGGTGGGTTCCCAATTAGGATTGGCGAATGCAGCAGGAAGGGCACTATGGGCACGACGGGCCTGTGTTTGTCTTCTTGGTGGCAGCGGGACACTACTTGTGCTTGCCACCTCACCAGCTTGAACTGCACTTATGGGACTCGCCACGTCACCAAGTGTTACTGCAGTGCTGGTTTGACTACGACCGGGGTGTACTAGGCCGCTGGTGCTTGCCAGTTCACCAAAACGCTACCAAAAAAACTGTTAGCGATCGCAAGGATCAGGCCTGACTCTGCGAACGCTGCAGTTATGTGTTTAGTGTTTTGTAAGTGACAGTGATCGATCGATACTGCACTTGGGTGGGCTGGGCTGGGCCGGGCGGAGGGGCAAAACGCAGGTGCTAGCAGGTATCTGGGCTGATCCCGCTAACACTGCGTTTGTGGGAACCCTAAACTGCTGGGGACGCTAGTATAGATCTGATCGGATCAGATATTGATCCAATCAGATACTATACCACTAAGGGAGGCGTATGCTGCGTGCGTGGGTGTTAGCGGTACTGGCGCTAACCTGACGCTGCCTGGGGCTGGTGCTTGCCAGTTCACCAAAACGCTACCAGAAAAACTGTTAGCGATCGCAGGAATCAGGCCTGACTCTGCGAACGCTGCAGTTATGCGTTTAGTGTTTTGTAAGTGTCAGTGATCGATCGATACTGCACTTGGGTGGGCTGGGCTGGGCCGGGCGGAGGGGCAAAACGCAGGTGCTAGCAGGTATCTGGGCTGATCCCGCTAACACTGCGTTTGTGGGAACCCTAAACTGCTGGGGACGCTAGTATAGATCTGATCAGATCAGATATTGATCCGATCAGATACTATACCACTAAGGGAGGTGTACGGTGCGTGGGTGTTAGCGGTACTGGCGCTAATCTGACGCTGCCTGGGGCTGGTGCTTGCCAGTTCACCAAAACGCTACCAAAAAAACTGTTAGCGATCGCAGGGATCAGGCCTGACTATGCGAACGCTGCAGTTATGCGTTTAGTGTTTTGTAAGTGACAGTGATCGATCGATACTGCACTTGGGTGGGCCGGGCAGAGGGGCAAAACGCAGGTGCTAGCGGGTATCTGGGCTGATCCCGCTAACACTGCGTTTTCGGGAACCCTAAACTGCTGGGGACGCTAGTATAGATCTGATCGGATCAGATATTGATCCGATCAGATACTATATCACTAAGGGAGGCGTATGCTGCGTGCGTGGGTGTTAGCGGTACTGGCGCTAATCTGACGCTGCCTGGGGCGACGCATATCACCGCCGGGCGATCAGGGGGCTAAACCTTTATTCGGTAATAAACGGCGGGTGCCCTGACACTATAAAAAATAAACGAACTAACCAGCGTCACTCGTAACAGTTATACGGTGATCAGTGGTGAAAGGGTTAACTAGGGGGCAATCAAGGGGTTAAAACCTTTATTAGATAGTATATGGGGGTCCCTGTCGCTATAAAACGCTGACGGCGAACCTAAATATTTACCTCACTAACTAGCGTCACCAGCGACACTAATACAGCGATCAGAAAAATGATCGCTTAGTGACACTGGTGACAGGGGGTGATCAAGGGGTTAAAACTTTATTAGGGGGGGTTAGGGGGGTATCCTAGACCTAAAGGGGGGTAATATTCACTGCCCTAACACTGTAACTGTCACAAACTGACACTATGCAGTAATCAGAAAAAAAAAAAAAAAAATACTGCTAATGTCAGTTTGTGACAGGGGGGGGGGGTGATTGGGGGGGGATCGGGGGGCGATCAGGGGGGGGATCGGGGGTGTAAAGTATGCCTGGCATGTTCTACTGTGTGTGTTTGTGTGTGTTGTGCACTTACATGTCTTCTCTCCTCGGCGCTGGACGGAAACTGCCAGACCGAGGAGAGATGACATCACATCCTCTGCCTGTGTGAAACTACACACAGGCAGAGGAGGATTCCCATTGGCTGGGAGCGATCGCGAGGGGGGGGCCACGATCGGATGGTCTCCCCCTCGCCTCCCGACGCTCCCAGTCAGATGCCGACCGCCGATGGCACCGGGGGGGGGTCCGATGGGACCCCCCGCCCGCGGGAGGCAGATCACGTACAGGTACGTGATTCTGCCTGCCCGTGCCATTCTGCCGACGTATATATACGTTAGGCGGTCGGCAAGTGGTTAAAGTGATGGCAAAAATTCTAGCAGCCCGTCTTAATATGATCATTGGTACCCTCGTACATCATGACCAAGTAGGCTTCATGCCCTCCCGACAGGCAAGTGACAATGTACGAAGAGCAACCCTCTTGGCACACATAGCTAAAAAATGTCACATACCTGTTTGCTTTCTCTCACTTGACATAAAGAAGGCTTTCGATTCTATTGCATGGCCTTACTTGAATTATACCTTGCAGAAATGGGGATTCGGTCCAAATTTTATAAATTGGATTACGGCTCTATATAACAAACCTAAAGCGTATGTCAAATACGCAGGTTATAAATCTGACTTCTTCAACATTGAGAGAGGCACAAGACAAGGATGTCCCCTATCCCCATTGATATTCGCCCTCCTAATAGAACCACTCGCACTAGTAATTAGATCTGACCCCACTATAACAGGGATAGAAATGGGAGGATTTCAACATAAGCTCTGTTTGTTTACAGACGATATCCTCCTATTTCTTTCATCTCCACAAGTTTCAGGCCCAAACCTAATCCCAATTCTCAATAAATTTGCTAACATTTCTGGTTTATACATAAACCCTAAAAAATGTTTAGCATTGAACATATCTCTTTCTAACATTGAACTGACTTCAGCTAAAATTAGTCTTCCTTTCACATGGTCGAAACAGATCAATCCCATACTTAGGCATACATCTTACAGCATCATTAGCAGATCTATTTTCAGTTAATTACCCTCCAATTTTAAAACAATTATCAAACTTAATGAAATCATGGTCTCATCTTCCATTATCGTGGTTCGGAAGAATCAATGCGGTAAAAATGACGATACTATCGAAATTACTGTACTTATTTAGAGTATTACCAATTCCTATTCCAGCTTATCACCTAAGAATATTACAAAGGAAAACATCATCATACATATGGGGTTCCTCCAAACCACGCATACAACTACATACACTATATCTCCCGAAATCAAACGGAGGCCTAGGTTGCCCTAATTTTGCTTATTACTATAGGGCTGCACACATAGCAAGCCTGGCTAAATATCATGCGTATCAGGAGACCCCTTTATGGGTACATATTGAAGCCACAGAATGCGATCCTATTCCAATATCAAACTTACTATGGATCACTCCAAAAGATCGCATAGACCTAAAGAATCCAATTACTAAACACTACATTTCCCTTTGGGATAGATTCAAAAAGAATAACCATTTACAATCATCTCATAACCCGATGTTGTCATTCTATAAAAATCCTGCTTTCTATCCAGCATAGATATTCCCTAATTCCTTTAAAGAATGGGTATCTAGAGACGTACTGTGTATGTATAAATTTGTACATTCCTCATCATTCATCCCTTTTTCAACCCTTTGTGAGAGATATGGTCTACCGCAGTCGGAATTATTTAGATACTTCCAAATTAAAAATTTCTTTGCACCCTTAGTGTCTACCACATCCCCATTAACACATATGACTAGTTTCGAAGAAGTTTGTAAAAAAGATCCGCATGCTAGAGGCACAATCTCTACTATATATTCTCACCTGCTGGTTCATTCCAGTAAAGACAAATTATCCTATGTCCAGAAATGGGAAGAGGACCTTGAGCGTACTTTTGATAATTCAGATTGGAAACAAATATGGTCAACAACAAAAACAGCTTCCCCTAATATATTGGCGGTTGAGGCTAATTATAAAGTTTTAACACGCTGGTATCTAGTACCTACTAGAGTAGCAAAATATGTGCAAAATTATTCGGCGCAATGTTTTCGGGGTTGTTTGGACCCTGGCACATACCTTCATATCTGGTGGTCGTGTCCATTAGCTCAAATATTCTGGAGGGGAATTTTTAACATTGCAACTAACCTTATTGGGAAAACAATCCCTTTCGATCCAGCAATGGCCCTTCTCAACTTAAAACCTGAATTCATAACGCATACCCAATTCAAATTGTTGGTATATCTCTTCACAGCAGCTAAACAGACTTTAGCAAAATCTTGGAAATCACCAACATTAGATATAAATGAAGCAAAAGCTAAAATGAATTACTATATGACTCATGCCAAGATGATAGCTATAGAATTGGACACGATCCCCAGATTTGAGGTAATATGGCAGCCTTGGATTACATATTCCATGCCAACCCTAGACAAGAGTGTTCTACTGCCATGGTAGTTGTGATAACATGATATAGGCTATATTTCAGCCCTAGTTGTTGTGGTGACTTTCGGCCTGACCTCGCGGATTCTTTCCCTTAACCTTCTTCTCTTCTCCTCTTCCTACTATACTTTCTATCCTTTCTTTTCCTTATACTATATTATTCTATGATATTGAAGCTCTAATTGATATTTAAATAATAATCTCAATTATTGTCTAGAAATAGAAATAAAACAAGGCAAACGACGTAGCAGAACTTACATAACTCATTTAATTCTATTCTTTTGAAATGGACAAAGACTCCAAAGTTCTTTTTCTCTCCTATTTCTTTATTTCCTTTTAAAATATATTGCCTTGTGTTAGAATATATTGTCTTGTTTTACGATATTATTAATGAATTAACTATTCTTTAATTGTAAATGAGCTTCCTTATACTGAATGTATGTTATTATTCAATGTTATCTGTACATAATCTCCGTACTCAATAAAACTATTTTGACAAGGAAAAAATCTCAGACCAGTATCTGACCAGTTTTAGCATCTCCACATCATATGTATTAAATCTCCCATTTCCCGGCATCTAGGGCACTCATCATCAGATCTACAGCCAAACATGTATAATTTCTTGGGAGTATAATAGGCTCTATGCAGTAATAACAGATGTGAGACTTTTTGTGAGGGAGAAACCAACACCAAATTCTAAAATCCTCATCCACTGGTCATCAGTTTTTGCCCCCATGTCTGCTTCCCATCTTTCTTTGTTCCTAGAGGTCCCTGCCTGTGTGTTAATTCTGTTTAATATTTGTGCGTATATCTCAGATATGAGGCCCTTGGTGATCTCTGTCTTGATTATTTTTTGAAGAAGTGGGATCTTACTTCATGTCAACGGTTGATCTCTAAACTGATTGCCCAGAGCATGTCTGATCTGTAAATAACTGTAAAATATTTTATTTGGTATCCCGTACTCTTGTCTCAACTCTGCAAATGATTTTAAAGTGTCGCCTTCGTACAGTTGGATCAGCCGGCTCACCCCATATCTTTCCCATAACCTATTTTTCTCTATAGTTAATAACTCATGTAAATATTTATTATGCCAGATTGGCGAGTATTCTGAAACTCCTCTATACCCCATAATTCTCTTTAGTGATCATCTTAAGTGTTGGACTCTCCCTTTGCAGCGAGCCTGCCTCTAATGCTTCCGCCAGTGATTTATGTAAATACCCCTGTAGCATAATTTTAACACTGATATTTCCCCCTCCCGTGGTGGCACATCCCCACTACTGTTGTAACTGAGCTGCCAAATAGTAACTAAATGGATGGGGGACTGCCATTCCCCCTTCTATGGCAGGCCACTGCAACATTTGCAGGCTAAACCTAGCCTGCCCTTTTTTCCATATTAACTCCCTGAAAAGGGTTTGTATTTTTTGGAACCATTTCTCTCCAATCCAGATTGGGAAATTATGGAGTAGATACAACAACTGTGGCATCCATATCATTTTGACCAGGTTGGCCCGTCCTGCCACAGACAGAGGGAATCTATTCCAGATATCACATTTTCTTTTGAATTTCAATAGAAGTGGGACTAGATTATCCTCAATAAACTGATTGGGGTCATTTGACAGCACTATACCAAGATACTTTATCCTCTCTGAAATTTTTAACTGAGGCATTCCCGTTGGGATGGAATTAGCCAATGGATCAACCGGCAAGAGTGATGATTTCTCCCAGTTAATAACTAAGCCCGAAAACTTACCAAATTCTTCCTCTATATGCATCACTTTTTCCAGCGAGGATACCGTATCCCCCAAGAAAAATAAAACATCATCTGCATATAGCGCTATCCTTTCTTCCCCCCATTTTCTTTGAATTTACCGCAGCTTGGTTGATGATCTCACCGCTCCAGCTAATGGCTCCATGGCCAGGGTGAATAACAGGGGAGATAGAGGGCACCCCTGTCTCGTCCATCTCGCAAGCAAAAAACGTTCTGAGTATTCATTATTTATTTTTAGCCTAGCGCTTGCATAGTTATATAATATTTTCAGCCATCCGATAAATACATAGCCGAATCCAAACCTCCCCAATACCCACCAAATGTACTCCCACTCAAGGCTATCAAAAGCCTTGGCTGTATCCAAGGATGAGATAGCCCTAGAACCCATATTTTCTGTCGGTACCTGAAGGTTCATATATACCCTTCTGATATTTATGCAGGTGGACCGATTGGGAATAAACCCTGACTGATGCAAGTGCACAAGTTTTGAATTATGTTTATTTAGCGTAGTTGCCAACACTCTTGCCACAATTTTGACAATTTTGCCCCCCTTCCCCCCCTCTCTTTTATATTGTTTACCACCCAACCCTGCTGATCCTTACGTGACCCCCCCCCCCTTTCCCCTCCTGCCTGACTAGGCTAGCCCTAGGGACATTACTTGTGACCATTTTCCTCCCTCCAAACCATTCAAACCAAGACTCCACAACCCTACATAAATCTGTTCCGAGTTCCTTGCTTTTCGCCATCTGCCCCCCCCCTCCCCCCTTCATTAACCCAGTTCAAAAATATCAAAGTTACAAAAAAAACATTCTTAACCAATAATCCCCCTTCTTTCATCAGTGACTTTCACCTTCCAATTCTCCCCCCCCTCCCCGTGCCATCCTCTATTTAATTTCCTTGTTTAGAAAAAACATCCAAAAATCTATCAAAAAAAAAAATTTCAATGTTAACCTAAATTATTCAACAGCTACAGTCCATAACTCTACAAGTCCTTTTTATTATCTGCAAGCCATTTTGTTGCCCCTGCAACTGAATCAAAAAAATGGGTAGCCCCTAAGGCAGTGATACGTAAACGTGCTGGATACAATAATGCATATGCAATTTTATGGTTACGTAAACTGCGTTTAATATCAATGAATTCCGCCCTACGCTTCTGCAAGTCCAGAGAGTAATCAGGGTACAATGAGATTCTAGCTCCGTTATGGAAAATGTCCCCCAACTCTCTGGCCTTTTGCATGAGTGTCACCTTATCCTTATGGTTAAGCATTTTTATAATTATTGGCCTAGGGCGACCCCCTGGTGGTGGGACTCTAGAAGGCACTCTATGAGCTCTTTCGATCGCAAAAAGGTGCGAGAAGGTCTCCGTCCCAAATGTTCCCTTAAGCCATTTTCCATGAACTCTACGGGATGGGAGCCCTCACACCGCTCCAGGTGGCCCACCACCCTTACATTGTTCCTGCGTGACGACTTTTCTATTTCGTCCATTTTGGCTTTATATAAACCCATCTGTACTTGCATTGCTTTAAACTCTTGCTTCATTGGATATAGGTCATCCTTCACCTGGCTTAACCTCTCCTCCAGGGTAATTGTTCTCTCAACAGTTCTTTGCAAATCTTGGCTCATTAAAAATAGCTCTTCCTTTAACCCTTTTAACTGATTGCACAGGTTGCTCAGTGAGCTCTTACAAAAGTTGACTGCACATCATACATCTTTTCAGCGTAGGCTCAGCTTCCATAGACAAACTTAAATCAGAGACAGTTTCTGTCATTTTTCCCAGGGGTTCCCCTCAGAACTTTTTTTACTCACAGTTTTTGTAGTAACAGCCAATACTGCTGACGTTTTGCCTAAGCTCTTTCTGTCCCCAGGGCCTCCCACCTGAGATTTCTCTTGTGGTTGCTGGATACCTTTAGTTGGTGATGATGTAGAAGTGTGTGCATAATTTTCCAGCTTGGCTGCTGCTGCTGCTGCCGCTGCTGCTGCCGCCTGGTTCCTCTTCTCCTTAGATGAACGGGTAGCTTGAGAGCTTAGATTCTCCTGTTGTTGCTGTTCCTCCCCCTTTTTCCTAGTCATGGCCAGTTGTATATAGGAATATAGCGTGTGTGAAGGGGTATATGGCTAACACAAATTGCTAGGCTACGACTGTGTCGAAAAAGAAAACAAAACAATCTTTATAACCTGTTCCCAAACTACGCTCTCTCTCTATACTACTTCTTATTTAGTGTGAACTTTTCTTACCCTCACTTTCTTACCCCACCCAGGTTTTCCTTCCCTCCTTGCCCTGATCCCCCCCCCCATTAGAGACAATTTATCACAGATATTCAAACCAAATATTTATATACATACTTATTTCCTTTTTTACCCCTCTTTTATTGTTTTATATCATTCAGTATTGAATATTGAAAGTACAATATCCCTACTGCAGGCACGGCTTATCCACCCCTGTTGGCTCCTCCCTGGGTTTTTGGGATTGCCTGCAGTGTGACTCCTCGTAAGACACGCACGGATAGTTGGCTTCATCCTGTGACTGCACGGGCTACCCGAGGAATCTCAGTTCAAGCTAAGGGGCTTTCTTTTAGAGGTTCTAAAAAACATTGCTCAATATAATATGATCGGTAACTACATATTATAATGTTTATTATTGTTGTTTTTTTTTTCTCTTTGTATCTTCTGATTGCAACTATGAATTTCAATACATGTTAACATTTCTGCAGCTCAAAAAAACCTCTGAAGAAGACCCGGTGGGGTCGAAACGCATCAGTATTCATATACAAGAATCACGCACCATCTTATCCTTATACTTGAGCATTGTACATTATTATGTATTGTTATGCTGGCGATGTCATTACTGTTTTTATATTAGATCACAGCTCATGCTCTGACCTCATATGTCCAACATTTATTTATTTTTTTTTGATACCTTGTTACAATAAAAACAATTTCTATTATTTATATTCTTTTATAGTATTTTTTCAACCCTTTTTTGCTGCCTAGAAAACCCCTCACGGGGGACAATCCCTTTTTTTCTTTAGCATCACCCGGGTGTGCAGCTACCTCTTTTCTCATAAGAGTGTCTTTTTACCTTGAATTTTCCAATTTTGAGTGGTTAAACACCCCTTCCCCCTTGTATGACACTTGAGTCAAGACATGAGCTGTGAGCTGTTTCTGTGGTTCATATTTGGTATCTAAAATACTCTTTGGATGTAAACATTTAAAGTCATTTAAAGCACTTTAATAGGATGAGTAAATTTGTGGGTGAAGATTGGACAAGTTTGATGTCAGAATATGAAAACACTTTTGAACAGGGGGACCAAGTGAAATTGTCCATTTCTGCCCTGTTCTACAAACTAACGAAGGTGCTGGAGAGGAAGTCTGCTCTCTTCTGGCACACCAAAATGTTTGACAGATATATTAAGGAACAAATCAATCCATTTGGACTGCGTGTCCAAATTTTTCCTAATATAGACTCAATAAGCGATGAATGCAAATCGGAAAGGGAGGCCAATCTTAAATCATGCTCTCGGGAGATGATGGCTATCGTAGTTGCTATGGATAATGAGAACTACACCACGATGTGTTTAAACATCTTAAAAAATAAAGAATGGTACAAACAGATCTCCGTTCTAAATATCAACCAGTATAACTCCATGTTCTATGATATGGTAGATCGCGCCTTCCGCACTGGCGCCATCACCAAGGACCTCTACGAGTTCGTCAGGACTCGACATCCTAAAGTAGCTACATTTTAAAGCCTACCTAAAGTTCACAAGGATCCCACAAACCCTCCAGGATGCCCCATTGTCTCCAGCAATGGGGCTATATCTGAAAACTTGAGCCGAGTCATAGACGCACATCTCCAACCCTTTGTTCTCTCTCTCCCATTCTTTGTCAGAGATATCATACAATTTTCACAATTGATTGATAACCTTATGTTATCAGACCACTCCATCCTTGTCACCATTGATTTAGAGGCTTTATACAGTAGCATTGCACATAATTTAGGCCTTTCTGCTGTGCAGAAGGTCCTTCAACAAAGTTCACGCTATGATCCAGCATTAAATGCGTTTATCCTGAGTGGTCTGCAGTACATATTGCATCACACTTACTTCAGTTTTGACAACTCCCACTATCTCCAGGTGCAGGGCGTAGCGATGGGGACTTACTGTGCCCCATCCTATGCCAATCTGTACCTGAGGGAGTGGGAGAAGTCCCTCCTGGGTGGCGAGTATTGCGTCATATACACTAGCCACATCGTTAAGTAGCTTAGGTATATTGACGACGTCTTCATCATCTGGGAGGGACCAGAGGCCAAACTTTTAAAATTCTTTAATCTGATCAACACAAATGATGGGAATTTGACATTCACTATGACTTACAATCGAGACATTTCTGGATGTTTTGATTACAACAACCCCTACAGGAAAACTATCCAGTACCCTTTATCGAAAAAGTACTGCTGGCAACACGGTACTTCATGCGAACAGTTTCCACCCCGTACCGCTCAAGAATTCCATCCTGTATGGACAGTACTTGTGACTTTGTCGCAATTGCTCTGATGATAGCCTTTTAATCAGGGTAGCTGCAAACCTCCAAGACTGGCTTTTGGCACGTAGATACAGTCGATCATGTCTGAGGAAAGCATATAATAAGACTATAAGACAGTTCCAATCTGAATTTTTGTTCAAACCAAAATCTTCCAAAAACTTCGACCCCAACCTTACTCGCATTGTTATGCGATACTCATGTCAACATGTGGCTATTAAAAACATCTTAATACGACACTGGAACATCCTAACCGATGATCCACAATTAAAGCACTTTGTTTCCAACCAACCAGCCATAACTTTCAAGTGAGCGACTTCAATCAAGGACAGACTTGACCAAAGTGAATACAGAAGTGAACGCAAAAGATCTCAACACTGTTCCATTGCTGGTCCTTTCCCATGTGGACATTGCTCTCATTGTCCACTAATAAGGAAAGAAAGGACCTTCCGTCTTCCCAATGGAGAAACTTTCACGCCCTCACACTTCATGAATTGCCAGACTCGAGGTGCAGTATACTTCATGGAGTGTGAGTGCAGTGCCTACTATGTAAGCAAAACGAAACAAGAGTTTTGGAGACGTATATCTAAGCATATGTACAGTATGCAAATAGGCAATCCATATCTCCCCGTGGGGAGACATGCCGTCATTGCACATGGTTATACAGTGCCCAAAGTAACCTTCACAGCCTTGTACAGGATGCATATACCAGATAGAGGAGGTGACTGGAACAAGGTCCTACTACAAAAAGAACAGAAATGGATCTTCCAGTTACAGGCCACATTGCCCCCTGGCCTTAAAAAATTCATTTTGTTTGCCCCTTTTTTTACAAGGATTCTCCTCAGGCAAAATGCATTAAAATTGGCATTTATATATATATATCTGTATCTGGGTTTTTTACCCAGGTACAGATATGTCAGCCTAACCCATGCAAATAATGATGTAATTTATCTCTCTATTTCTCATTTCCCCTGTTCATTCTTTTTTTTATATCATTTTATTTTATTTTATTTTTCATTCATTCAGTTTATCTTGTTTGGGTTATGCCTCCCTGACATATGCTCTTGCCTATTTGATGATATAACACTCTCTAGTGGATGGGCACTTTGATAAGACAATGTGCTAGACAGTTAAACCAATGTCTGGTGTATCAAAGTGTAGCGCTGTAGTGCCAAATTAAATAACCATAATAGATAGTGAGTTGTACATGTAACACGTGCAGTGAAAAAAATTTGTATAACGAAATAGAAAATAAAGTCTCTAATAATAAGTGTCAATCTTGTGCGGTGATTAGTAGCAATCCAAATCGGAGTGGAACAGTCCTGAACACCATGTGAATAGCCAATATGGTAGATAAAAGGTGAAAAAACCCATATGATGATGCCACCACCAGAGTGAAATGCAGGCTTACCAGAAGGTTTGGACCCAAAAGAACTTATGCTCTGTGGGTCAAACGAGCTTGTATTGCCAACCGGCAATGGAGAAGGGACCAAAGGAATCAATGGTGATTGAAATCTGGAATCCTCAAAACCTTCATAGAGGGGTCTTCTCCAAGTCTGTGGTTACACATCTAGGGAGATTGGCCTGTAGGAAATAAAGAAGGGCCACATAGCGTAATTTCGTAACAAGAGGAATTTTAATAAAAAGTAAAACACTTACATTTATGCAGTAAAAAAAGCGCTTTGTGTAAAATCGTGGCAGCAGTGGAGTCCTTCCGACGCATTTCGTCTCACTAGTATTGCATTTCCATGTCCTGTGTACTGTGGGGGACCAGATATAATGAATGCAGGGTCCTGGGTTTAGTAACAATTTAAGCATTTGTAACCATTTAATTGACAACAAAGTATTTACCTTGCCTGTGTATACTGTTTACTCTGAATCTTTGTTCTACAGAGAAAAAAAAAGAAAAGATTAAAGGAGCCAAATAGACCCTGTCATGTTATTATTGTATAAATATGTGTTTAGACTGTATCAATTCAATAATTTCAGCCTGAATGGGTTTGGCTGCATTTTCCAAATATTGCGTTAGAATTTCCTGTTGCTAACTTACATTGATTACATTTTTAAAGGCTTTCTTTGCAGAAATAATTACATGTACTTGATTGTGTTGCATCCAGTGCAAGCATCGGAGGTGAAAACATTACATTTCTTAAAATGAGAGCTGAACAGAATACCAAGGTCTGGTTGTTGCCTATAGAAAATCAGAAATTATCATAATATTATTATTCTCTACTGCACTTCTCCTTAGTAGTTATTACTTAATGTAAACTTTCTATGTCTGCCAAAGTGTTTAAGCTAGCATTATAGACACTTGTCTTCAAATCTAATCCCTTCATGCCTGAGGAGGTCCCTAAACACATTCCCAGTGCCCATGCATTTCAATGAGATATTTGTTTTTTTAGTGTTTTGGAATGTCATAAGTGACACAGTAAGTGCTGCAGCCAATGACAGTTAAGTCACTAATGTTTTCAGAAGGCGATCAACAATGGCAGCTTCCATATTTGTCCTGCAAGGTTTACTCTAAGACTAAATAAATCTTTTCAAAATAATTGTATGTATAGTATGTTTTTTGTATTCTAATATAGAATATTTTTGTTACTGTTTCTTTATGTTCACTCTTTATGTTATACACCTTATATACATTTACACATACATTAACTTTTCTGTATAAAGTGGTCCTTATTTGTTGAAAAAATACAGGCTTTGTGTTTTAATTCCTAATAATAGCATTACCAATAAGTGGTATTTTTATTGGCCAGACCACCAGTCAATTATTGACAACTCTAAAGCTGGCCATACATTAAATATCATTGAGGTCAGTTTTTTTTTTAGGATGATAGAAAAAAAGTGAATGAATTGCCACATCCACACATTCTAGGTGGATAGGGACACCCTGACCCCCCCCCCCCCTGCACTATTGTAATCTAATAGTGGGACTCCTCAGCTGTAACAATACATTGATCGGTGCTGAAACCAATTGGCTGCAAGTAGTGATTGAATGAACATTTACCAGCAGTCTAGTTAGAAAGTAGTCGATTAGTAGATTGATTCCTCTTGAACGGGAATGGCCATGGATGGATCGAGATTCAACCGGTCCCTGCTATTTATTATAAATAATCTTATCAGTTTGCTCATTACATATGCAGGATCTGCTTAATGCTTCATACTGCAACATGGCATTGCCATTAATTTTTTTTCCATTAAAGTCTCAGTTAGGTCTGCCTCATTAAAAACAATGCACTCACTACAAGTGCCATCTAGCTAAACAGCTGCTAATAAGGGGGGTTGAATGAATACAGTAAAATGCAAATTTCCCTCTAGGATTAAATCTCCAATCTGTGATTGTCACAAAATAAGAAGCAGCAATTATGGGAGTAATATCAAAAATTAATATTAAATTTATAAAAATGCAATAGAAAACATTACAACTGTTACCTAAAACATGTGGTCACTGAAAATACACTACAGTTATTTTTTTAATAGTGCATTGCCTTTGTAGAGACACAAGAGGTGAGTAACAGAATTGCTTAAGGTAGAACTCCACTAAATACACTGTAAAAAATACTTGTACTGATTTATTTGCCAAAGTATTTATAATTTAAGCTTACCAGTAGGGATGAGTTTCAAGTTCGAGTCGAACCCATGCTCGACTCGAACATCGCATGTTCGACCGTTCGTTGATTCGTGAACGTTATGGGCCATTCGTACCAAATTCAAGTGGTGCATCACGGCCCATAATTCACTGCATCATCGCAGTGCATTGCTGGCTGATGATTGGCCAAGCATGCACTATGACCCGCATGCTTGGCCAATCACAGCGCCTTCTGTACAGAGAGCCGTAATTGGCCAAAGCCAGGGTGGCTTTGGCCCATTATGGCTGAGGGGGTTTAGTACACGCCCCAAACTATATAAGGCCGCCTGATAGACAGAGATAGACAGAGAGACGGTGTCATTTGATTTAAGTTAGATAGAGTAGGCAGGTGAGTCAGTTAGCTGCACTTACAGTGTATTGTGTATATATATGCATCCTAGGTGTTGTGTATATATATATATATATATATATATATATATATATATACTGTATTCAGTTTAGCTAGATCCGTTCCTGTTATTCTCTTCCTACTGACAGGCAGGCAGGTGTTTTTACAGTATTTACAGCTACCTGAAGAAAATTGCTGGTGTTCTTCTGATCCTATTAGTACCACAGGCAGGCAGCTACAGTATTTACAGTTAGTGTAGTGCGTCCTCTGCACAGTGTGCACCTAAAGCTACCTGAAGAAAATTGGTGGTGTTCTTTTGATCCTATTAGTACCGCATGCAGCTGTGGTATTTACAGTTAGTGTACTGCGTCCTCTGCACAGTGTGCACCTAAAGCTACCTGAAGACAATTGCTGTTGTTCTTATCCTATTAATACCACAGGCAGGCAGCTACAGTATTTACAGTTATGCCCCGTACACACGGTCGGACATTGATCGGACATTCCGACAACAAAATCCTAGGATTTTTTCCGATGGATGTTGGCTCAAACTTGTCTTGCATACACACGGTCACACAAAGTTGTCGGAAAATCCGATCATTCTGAACGCGGGTGACGTAAAAAACACGTACGTCGGGACTATAAACGGGGCAGTAGCCAATAGCTTTCATCTCTTCATTTATTCTGAGCATGCATGGCACTTTGTGCGTCGGATTTGTGTACACATGATCGGAAATTCCGTCAATGGATTTTGTTGTCGGAAAATGTTATAGCCTACTCTCAAACTTTGTGTGTCAGAAAATGTGTGATGGAGCCTACACACGGTCGGAATTTCCGACAACAAGGTCCTATAACACATTTTTCGTCGGAAAATCCGACCGTGTGTACGGGGCATTAGTGTACCGTGTCCTCTGCACAGTGTGCACCTAAAGCTACCTGAAGAAAATTGGTGGTGTTCTTCTGATCCTATTAGTACCACAGGCAGACAGCTGCAGTATTTACAGTCAGTGTACTGTGTCCTCTGCACCTAAAGCTACCTGAAGACAATTGCTGGTGTTCTCATACTAATAATACTAGAGGCAGGCAGTTGATTCTGCTAGCTGCAGTATCAGTATATATATATATATATATATATATATATATATATACATCCCAGCTTTGTGCAGCTACATCTCACTGCAGGCTATTAGTATGTCTGGAAGGCCAACAAAGAGAGGCAGACAGTCACAGACCAATAAAATAGGGCAAGCAGGCTCTGTGTCTAGAGGCATCCTAGACACAGAGGTCGTGGAGACGGTGCATCCTCATCAGCACGTGGCCGTGGGACACGCTTGTCCTTTTTTTCGGCAGCTGGCTGTGTTGAGCTGCAACATGTGGAAAACTTGGTAGAGTGGATGATCAAGCCATCCTCATCCTCCTCATCCTCTCTCACCCAGGCTCAGGGTACTTTGTCTGGCAAAGCAGCTGCCAACGCGGCCTCTACTCTCTGCTCAATGGCATAAGTCACTCCTTCCCTAGCCCTACCATGTCCTCCTGAGGAGTCCCTCGAACTGTTTGACCACAGTGTTGGGTACATGCTCCAGGAGGATGCCCAGCGTTTTGAAGACTCCGATGATGGTACCCAGCTATAGGAAGGCAGTAACGTGAGTCCAGACAGAGGGTGTGCCCAAGAAAGACAGCAATCTGGCAGTCATGTTCTCCCAGCTGCAGCATACTGCCAGCTTTGCTCCAGTGATGAGGAGGGAGGGGATGATGAGGTCACTGACTCCACGTGGGTGCCTGATAGGAGAGAGGAAGAGGAGGAGGAGGCATATCCTCAACGAGGCAGGGTGCCCTCCAGGGGCCAGCTTAAGGGCAGCACACCGACTGCATCACACCGCAGAGCTCCGCATGTGCAGGGCGCTGCTGTCTCTGCTTGTTATTCCAAAAGTTCTTTGGTGTGGGCCTTTTTTGAGACGAGTGCATCAGATTGCACCGCTGCTATTTGCAACATATGTCTCAAGCGTATCTCGCATGGCCAAAACATCATCCGCTTGGGCACCACATGCTTGACCAGACATATGTTGACCTGCCATGCAGTTCGTTGGCAAGCGTACCTAAAAGACCCACACCAAAGAACCAAGCGGACCTCTCCTTGCTCCTCATCAGCTGGGATTTCCAACCCCACTATACCTTCAGTCCTCTCTGAAACCTGCACTGAGAGGAATGAAGGTGTAGAATTAGGTGTGTCACAGCCAAGTACTTGCGGGCAATCTGCTATCGGTACACCAACGTCAGATTGTACCAGGCAAATTTCCCTTCCCCAGCTGCTGCACCACCGAAAGAAGTTTGCTCCCAGTCATCCACATGCCCAGTGGTTGAATGCTAGCTTGGCTAAATTGCTAGCACTTCAACTGCTGCCTTTTCAGTTGGTAGACTCTGCCCCCTTCTGTGAGTTTGTGGAATGTGCGGTTCCTCAGTGGCAGGTTCCCAAACGCCACTTTTTCTCTGGGAAGGTGATTCCGGCTCTCTACCGGCATGTGGAAGGCAATGTCTTGGCCTCCCTGGACAGTGCGGTCAGCGGTAAGGCGCATATCTGCATATACCGCTGACTCATGGTCCAGCAGGCATGGACAGAGATGTTACCTATCTTTCACCATGCACTGGGTGACTCTTCTGGCAGCTGGGAAGGATGCAGGACAGGGTGCAGTAGTGTTCGAGGTTGTTCCGCCACCACGCCTCCAAAATTCTACTAGTGGTGATTCTGCCACACCTCTCTCCTCCACCCCCTCTTCTTCTTCTTCCTCCATGGCCTCTTTCTGTGCTGATTTGTCCTCAGAACCAGTGGTGCTCCGTAGGCGTTCAAGGGGCTACGCAAGCACGCAGGCAAAAAGATGCCATGTGGTGCTTGAGCTGGTGTGTTTGGGGGACAGGAGCCACACTGGGGAAGAGATTCTGTCAGCTCTACAGGGGCAGGTTCAGAGGTGGTTGATGCCATGCCAGCTTAAGGCAGGTATGGTGGTTTGCGACAATGGCACCAACCTCCTCTATGCCCTCCGACAGTTACAACTGACCATGTGCCCCGTTTGGCTCACGTTCTTAACTTGGTGGTGCAGCGGTTCTTGGGCAGGTACCTGGGCTTACAGGATGTCCTGAGGCAGGCCAGGAAAGTCTGTGTGCATTTCCACATGTCATATAATGCCAGTGCTCGGCTGGCTGACCTCCAAAAGGAATTTAACCTGCCCAAGAACTGCCTAATCTGTGACATACCCACCAGGTAGAACTCAACGTTGGCCATGCTGCAGCAGCTGCACATGCAGCAGAGGGCCATTAATGAGTACCTATGCGACTATGGCACCAGGACAGGGTCAGGGGACCTTGTTTTTTTTCCCTACGTCAGTGGGCTATGATCAGGGATGCATGCACTGTCCTGTCACCATAAGAGGAGGCCACAGGAAGAAGAGGAGGAGGAGGAGGATTGTGTCAGCATGGAGGTGGAGCCTGGCACTCAGCATCAGCAGCAGTCTTCAAGGGATCATTTACAGTCCGAAGAAACCCATGGACTTTTAGGTGGCTGGGAGGAGGTGGCTGTAGATCATGTCACCCTTAGTGACCCAGAGGACTCTGGACCGAATGCCTCAGCAAACCTATGCTGCATAGCCTCCCTGATCCTGCAAAGCCTGCGGAAGGATCCTCGTATTTGTGGTATGAAGGGGAGGGATGATTACTGGCTGGCAACCCTCCTTGATCCACGTTACAAGGGTAAGGTTGCTGACCTTATATTGCCATCGCAGAGGGAGTAGAGGATGAAACATCTTTGGGAGGCCTTGCAGAAAGGTTTTGCAATGCGTTTCCAGAGCCTGGGAGGTTACAATTTCCTGGTCCTCCTGGACAACGTGTTGCTGAGGCTTCAGTCAGTCACAGAAGGAGCGGTGGAGAATGTGGCCATCTGACCGATGCGTTCAGACAATTTTTAGTCCGCAGCCCCAAAGTCTGGTCGGTTCCAGCAACCATCGCCAGCGTCTGATTCACATGGTGCAGGATTACTTAGGGGCAAGATCATACTTGGACACCTTTCCCACTGAAAATCCTCTGGGTTACTGGGTCTTGAGGATGGATCACTGGCCAGAGCTTGCACAGTATGCAATTGAGCTAGTGGCCTGTCCTGCATCCAGCGTTCTTTCAGAACGCACATTCAGTGCTGCTGGAGGCTTTGTAACTGATCACAGGGTGTGCCTGTCCACCGAATCGGTCGATCGGCTGACCTTCATAAAAATGAATCAGTCTTGGATCACCAGCTACCAAGCACCTGATGCTGATGTAACCGATTGATATTTTTAAAAATATGAGATCCATTCAAGACTGCCTATGCTGATGCTGAGTGACAATCCTGTTATGCTGAGTCACAACCCTCTTCCTCCTCAATTTTCATGCTGATAGCTTGTAAGAACATTTTTGGTTCTGAGCACCGCCACCAGTGGATAAGGCCCAATTTTTCAGCCCCTGTTTAACAGGGGCGTGTAATTACAATTTTTGATGCAATACTTTGCAGCAGGGCTCATTCCTGCACTCCAACTATAGCATCTGTGAGGGGTTGCAGTGTTGTGGCACCAGTGCCTAAGGCCCAATTTTTCTGCCCCTGTTCAACAGGGACATGTAATTACAATTCTTGATCTAATATTTCACAGCAGGGCCCATTCCTGCGCCCACCAAGAGTAACTGTGAGGGCTTACAGTGTTGTGGCAACACCACCACCACCAAAGGCCCAATTTTTCTGCCCCTGTTCAACAGGTGCATGTAATTACAACTCTTGATATAATATTTCACAGCAGGGCCCGTTCCAACGTCCACCAAGAGTAACAAAAAAAATATTTCTTTGTGTGTTTTGTATGTCAAGTTACCACAACACCATTATTATCTTGTATTATTTAATCTCAAGGAGATTGTTTGGTGTTGGTGTCTCTTGTTAATTTCACATTGTATTGGTGTCTCTTGTTAATTTCACATTGTATTGGTGTCTCTTGTTAATTTCACATTGTATTTTTGAAATGCCCCGTACAGACGGTCGGATTTTCCGACGGAAAATGTGCGATCGGAGCGTGTTGTCGGAAATTCCGACCGTGTGTGGGCTCCATCTGACTTTTTCCATCGGATTTTCCGACACACAAAGTCTGAGAGCAGGCTATAAAATTTTCCGATAACAAAATCCGATCGCGTCAATTCCGACCGTGTGTGGACAATTCCGACACACAAAGTGCCACGCATGCTCAGAAGAAATTCTGAGATGGAACAGCTTGGTCTGGTAAAATTAGCATTCGGAATGGATAGAGCACTTTTGTCAGGTTGCAATGTTTAAAATTGTTTAATACAGCGCACTCTCTTCTTCTTTATAATGCTAGAAGAATGAAATAGTTTTGCTGCTGATATTCACACAGACGTCTCACAAACTTATTTCTTTACTATTTATCGTGATTCCCTCAATATATTTTGATTTGTCACATCTGACCAAAAATCTTTTTTTTTTTTTTTTTTTGTTTTGTATTTTTTTCAAGGCTGATGATTTTTTATTTATTTTTTTTTTACTCCAGAATATTTTTGTGTGTGTTTTGTATGTCAAGTTACCACAACACCATTATTATCTTGTATTATTTAATCTCAAGGAGATTGTTTGGTGTTGGTGTCTCTTGTTAATTTCACATTGTATTGGTGTCTCTTGTTAATTTCACATTGTATTTTTGAAATGTACCTGCTTCCTCACAAACTGTCCTTTATGAAGGAAAACACACATAGGCAAGTATAATTGAAACAAAAATTCCTTTATTAAGGGCTCAGAACCAAACAAAGAGGGAGGCAGCGCTGGATATACATCATAAATTGGCGAAGCCTTTGACCCCCTGGGACACATCAATTATTTGACAGCAAAATTGGTGGCCTGAGGAGTCCTTATGTAAGGGAGTACAGTCTGGTCCAGAAGTCCCAGAGATCCTGAAAGCAGCAGATGACATCTGTGTCCCCAGGCTGTGGTACTACAAGAGGCTGCATATTTTGCCAGACCAGACTGAACCAAGGGTCATCACTCTCTGGTCTTCCTTCCACACTTCCTTCCCGGCTGTGGCTCTGGTGTTGGAGATGTGGCAGAAGGAGGAGTAGGACCTGGAGGAGGAGGAGGAGGAGGAGGACCTAGAGGAGGAGGACTATGGGTGAGGTGACAAATGTGTGCACATGTGATTTGGCCCCTCAACCCCTTATTTAGAGCTTCCAAAATTAAGAACTCACATAGGAGTCGTTGGCCCTCCTCCATCTGCATCATTTTGCAGGCAGTTATGGCAGCAAAGTCCTCCTCCACAGTGTGGGGTGTTCTGAGGGCCTCAGTAGCCTTCCAAAAGAGGCCTATGGCAGCCTCCTCCAGGTTACTCCTCTTCCTGCCACTTTGTCTTTTAAGGTGGAGGGTAGGGACCTGGGTATTGGGCAGCCTGCTTGGCCCAGCCACCTTCTGGCTGAGACTTCCCTGTGTATGAAAAATGGACATGGTTTTAGTTTTTGCATCATCAATCACAATCCTAAATTAGTACTCCAAACTAACATCTAGTTAACATCATTGATTGGACAACCAGAAATATTTAGAAGAATGCTATACCTGGCTCAAGCTGGGCTCCTCCACATGTTGCTGCTTGGAAGGCCCAGGTTGGGCGCCAGAAGCCTCAGCTGGGGGGGAAGGAAGCATGGAAGGAAGAGTGGAGAGTGCTGGCCTGGGTTCAGTCTGGCCTGCCAGAAAATGCAGCCTGTCATAGTACCACAGCCTGGGGAGATAAATATCATCTGCTGCTCCTGATCTCTGGGAATCCTGGACCTTCTTGTGCTCCCATAGATAAGTGCTCCTCAGGCCACCAATTAGGATCTTCAAATAGATGATGTCTGCCGTGGGGATCACCATCTTCACAAATTGAAGCAAATTGTCCAGCGCTGCCTTCCTCTTTGTTTGGTTCTTATATTCAGGGTGGTTTATCTGCCACAGACAGGGCAGCTCCCTGAACATATCAATGAAGATTGGCATAAAGTCATGATCCTTCAAGATATCCATTTTAACTGCAAGACACAACACAAGACAAACCCTAATGTCAGCCTAAAGTCTTCTAAACTTGTCCAAATACAGGCCTCAATCTAGAAGCAGTATAGACCCAATGTTAAATCTTACCTTCGCTATCATGAACGGTGCCTCCGTTACTCCTTCCTCCGCTCACAGATCGTACGTACTATGCACGCGTGTTACGCTTTATAGACACTGCGCATGCATGAAACTCCGCCCGCCCCTGACATTCTGTCTAGTCTATTCCCTGCCCCTTCTCGTTTGTCGCAGTGGGGGAAGAGCACATGACGGCGACACAGCAGGTGTCAGATAATTACACCAACGAGGAGGAGGAAAGCCCAGAGCCTGAAACATCCCGATCCAGAAGGAGACGATTTAAGGCATCCAATATGTTCTTTGGGGAGATGTTGGAGATGGCGGACATCCTGAAGAAGGCCAACTATGACGGGAAGTATGGACTTTACCCCAACCCCAATGAAGCGGTGGTCGGACCTGAAATTAAGGGAGCACGAGCAGTACAGAAGGATAAGGAGAGTGCTGCAAAAAAGTAAGTAGTTGTGCTGTGTTCCTATTCTTTATGTTTATTACGTTCATGCTGCTCCATGTGCTTTTCTTTACTGTTGTACAGTTTAAATTGGCAACTTTCATGTTCATGGGCACATTATTGGTTCGTATGAAACATTGTTCGTTCAGCCTAGAAAACACCATTGTTTTGGCCATATGCATTTGAAAACATTTTTTATGGCCTACTTGTCAGAAAATAATTTGGTTGTGTAGATGCGTTTGTAACTAGAATGAAATGCAAACTAGATTCTGTGTAAGGAGAGGACACTCAGTAGCTGTTTACACATCTGGACACTGGAGCACTAGTGTGGGACACCAGAACACCCTTTTTATTAGGGGTCCCACACAAGTGCTCCAGTATATACTATAGGGGTGACACCATCTGTGAAGCTTGTGCAAAACAGGTAAGTGTTCAAGCTTGACATAGGACAAAAAAATTTCTTCATCTTGGAACTCTACCCTAACAGACAATTGTACCCCACTTCCAAGCAATGTTTCATATTTATAGTTCTGCCATGAAATATCTGTGTGCTAAGTAGACCTATTTGTTTTTACATAGGGGATAAAAGACTCGGAGGACACCCCTCATCCGAGGAGACAACACACACCCCACCTCAGGAAGAAGTGGAGACCCACCAAACACAACAGGAGGAGGAGGAGGAGGAGGAAGGGGATGTGGTGGAAATTGTCACCACAACAGGTGAGTGTCTGCGACCACAGGCTCAGGTAAGAGATGGATGCAGATTTATAATACATGGTATTACATGTATTTATAATACATGGTGTGTTTTTGTTTCTATCTTTTTAGGTGATCATGATGTTGTGGATCCAGATCATTTCAGCTCTGAAAGTGCACAGATCCTGATTGGGGAGATCATGGGGTGTAATAGGGACTTGGAAAACATCCATAAAAACATCAATGATGTTCAAAAAAAATGAAGAACATCATTGATGTTTTAGGGAGAGTTTAAAACCCATCCAAATCCCTTTGTTTTTTTGTGCTTTTTGTGATCTAAAAATTAATATCACTTTTTTTTTTATTTGCGAAAAGCCAAATTTTGAAGATGCACAGTGTGTCAACATGTGCTAGCTGCCATCACGGGGGATCAAGGGACGTGTTTTGTGGGTGCAACCCCTTCCTCAATAATAAAGTAGCTGTGAGGAAGGGGTTGCACCCACAAAACACATCCCTTGATCCCCCGTGATGGCAGCTAGCACATGTTGACATTCGACAATTTGTGTGCATCTTCAAAATTTGGCTTTTCCTGGGGTGAGTTCACCCCATCTGAACGCAATATCAAACACAGTTTGTAAATACTCATGTCTGATATTGCCTTCAAGTTCTACCAAATGTGAACTTTGTAAGTTCAAAATTTGTGTCTTTCTTGTTGGTTTTAAACATACCTGTTTTATCGTAAATGGACATTTCTACTTTTTCTAATGTGACCCCAAAAATTGTTATACAACAAACATGTTGGTTTGTTTTAAAAACCTTTTACAAATGCACATGCGATTGTGCTGGGATTAAAAAGATTGATAATCAAGAATGTGTGGATTATTGTTTCAACGCTCCAAAACTTTTGTTGTGCTCTAATTGGTGTTTTCTGTGACAATGGATGTTATTTCCTAGTTTAAACTGCACTTATAGTACAAAGTGTATTTGCCTTTAGTAAATAACACCCAAAAGTGCTTTGTAATGTTACACAATCATGCCATTTTCAGGACTCACCACATTTCTGTCAGGGTCAGCTAAAAGAAACACAAGCAGTAAATGTCACCAAAGATTTTAGTAGTTAAAATTATTTTTTTTATTTGAAAAAGGTTTCAGACATTGTCTGGCATATTGATGGCCCCCCTACCCACAAAGTATTCAAGGTATCTTAGACGGATCTCACGGGCACTCAGGGGGGGCAAGCCAGGACGGACACTTTCAAGCGCCGTCAGGGTTGGTTCAGGCCCAACTGAGCCAGCATAGTTGGCAGAATGTTGCCGTAAAAAGTTGTGTAGAACACATGATATGATTCAGTTTGTATTCCGCCATGTGTATGGGTGTAAGAAATAGGCGGAACCGGCTGGCCATGATTCCAAACGTGTTGTCCACCACTCTTCTGGCTCTGGCCAGCCGGTAATTAGAAAACCCTCTGGTCCGGGGTGAGGGTCCTCATTGGGAATGGCCACATAAGATGGTCCCCCAGCGCAAATGCTTCATGCGCAACGAAGATGAATGGGAGTCCTTCCGCATTGTCTTCTGGAGGTGGCAAGTCCAAGCTGCAATTCTGGAGATGCCTGTAGAACTCCGTCTGGGCGATGACTCCACCATCGGACATCCGGCCATTCTTTAGTTGAAATAGTATGACCCCGAGTTGGGTGGTGGGACAATGTGGATGTGTTTCCCATTAATTGCCCCTCCGCAGTTAGGAAAGTCCCACCACTGGGCAAAGTGGGAGGCCACAGTCTGCTATTCCTGTGGGTTGGAAGGAAACTGTGGAGTCAAACAAAAAAAAAAAATGAATCATTTTGCACATAAACAGGGAAAGCAGATTAGACACAAGCATTCTTGGCCAACATCAAGATAACATTTATTTGAGGGAGTTTTTATAGACCAAGGTATAAGGTACACCTATCAGATTCCCCCTTCCCCCCTCTCATGGGCCATTTCTAACATTGTAGGGGGGGCTCTTGGACAGGTAACCCTCTCCACTTCACTGAGAGATGAATGCCTAAATAATGTGTGTTACTTTGTTCAGCCCCTCCTTACTTACACTATTGACAGCACACTGGACAGGTAAGAAGTGTCAGAATACAAAGATCTAAATACACATCGTACACATTTGAGCACATTTGGACATTCTGCTATTACCTATCAAGATAATAATAGTATACAAAAACTTTAAACATTACCATTTGAAAGTATACAGGCAGGCCCTTGCACTACATGCTTTGGGGAATTCATCCATACATCTGACCACAAAAGAGATGGGTATAGTGTGTATGGGTTTGGCAAAGTCAGCAGATAGATGATTGAGGATAGATAGAGAATTGGTATCAGTTGACTTAGCAGTTGAGGGAGGGAGGGTTCCAACTGATTTGGAAACCCCCAAAAAAAGCCTCTGGCGCTCTGCCGGAATTTTAAGCACAAATCGCATTTTAAAACATTTTAGGGGGTGTTTGGGGTAAAGCACTACTATGGAGCTGATAAAATACATTGTTAAGTGACTACATGAGGTGAATATAGGGCCAGAAGACCATGCTGGGGAGGTAAGTGAAGGCAAATATGTATGAAGGACAAAAAAATAATTACATAAAAATCCAGCATGAATGAGGACAAAGGGGACATTCACAGCATATTACAATCATGGTAATTAGGGGATGAGGAAAGAAATACTATATATTATCAAACATTATATACAATAAAATGTGATGTTAAAGGATAAAAAATCTTACCTTAATATACTCCTTCTGCAGGACCTGAATGATGGCAGAACAGGTCTCTGGGATAATGATCCCCAGAGCCTGGGGGGAGATGCCTGTCGAGAAATTGAGGTCCTGCAGGCTTCTCCCTGTCGCCAAGTACTGCAGGGTGGCGACTAGCCTCTGCTCCGGAGTGATGGCTTGCCTCATGCATGTATCCTGCCTGCTAATATAAGGGGTCAGCAAAACCAACAAACGGTGAAATACGGGGTCCGTCATCCGGATAAAGTTCCTGAAATCATCAGGAATATTCTCACGGATCTCATGGAGCAAAGGCATATGACGGAACTGGTCACACTGGAGCAACCAATTCTTGGTCCATGAACCCCCCCCACCCTGTACATGGACTGGACTTGTGTCAAGGTAAGGACCCCAACACCAAGCCCCCGCACAGCACGAACTCTACGAGGAGTACGTATACGCAACATGGCTTCAAAACGGTCGGCTGCTCAGAATGAAGTAACAGAACGCACTGAAGAACAGCAAGGCCTGTGAAGAGCGACCTGAAAAACAGCAACGAGCGGACAAGATCGCACAGAAAACTCCAATATGAACTGACTGCATGCACTGAAGAGCAGATACAAACCCACAAGCACAATCTGTACAGCAGAAAATGATCTGAAAACCACGAGTCTGAAAAAGCGTGAATTGTCTCTCACCAAACTTTTACTAACATGAGATTAGCAAAAGGAGCCCAAAGGGTGCCGCACTTGGTTCGGACCTGCCCTTTTTTAGTCTCGTCATACGTGGTGTACGTCACCGCGTTCTTGGTGATCGGAAATTCCGACAACTTTGTGAGAACGTGTGTATGCAAAATAAGTTTGAGCCAACATCCGTTGGAAAAAATCCATGGATTTTGTTGTTGGAATGTCCGATCAATGTCCGACCGTGTGTATGGGGCATTACAGTGTTGTGGCACCAGCACCACCACCACCAAAGGCCCAATTTTTCTACCACTGTTCAACAATGGCATGTAATTACAATTCTTGATCTAATATTTCACAGCACGGCCCGTTCCTGCTCCCACCAAGAGTAACTATGGGGGCTTACAGTGTTGTGGCAACACCAACACTTAAGGCCCCAATTTCTGCAGAGTATATAGGGCAGGTCCCTACTTTTAAACATCCAACTTAAAAACGACTCCTACTTGCAAATGGAAGGAGACAACAGGAAGTGAGATGAAATCAACCCCTAGAAAGGGAAATTCTCTCCTGTAATAGTTAATATGGGAAAACCGTGTCTCCTCTTCACTGATGCTTTATCACCAATCTTTGTTTCACTAAAAACCCCAAATTTCAAAAAACATTTGTCATTGGGACAGAAAGTGAGGTGAAATCTTCTGAAGAGGTGCACAGACAGCAAAACAAATGTTACAGGGGTGATAACCATTCCCTATGTTTTCCAAAAAGCTTAAAAAGATTTTTTGTCTGGAGCTACACTTTAAAAATGTACCAGTTCAATATTACAAACAGATTATACTTAACAATAAACCTACAGTCCCTGTCTTGTTTGAACCGCCTGTATACTGCTGTTCAGAGTATATAGGGCCTGGGGGTCCCACGCCTTTCCTTTTTTTAATTTGGGTGTGGGGTTCCCCTTAATATCCATACAAGACCCAAAGGGCCTGGTAATGGACTGGGGGGGTACCCATGCCATTTGTCTCACTGATTTTCATCCATATTGCCGGGACCCAACATTACATTAAAACTGCAGGCAGTTTTAAATGACTTTTATTCCTTTAAAAATGTCATTTCGTGCAGGGATTGTTCTAAGCACGGGAAACAGGCGCAACTTTACAGGCATACTATAGACACCCCCCAGGCATCATTAAAATCACTGCTCCCAAAAAAACGGTCGTTTTTAAAACTTTTTTTGCATTGATACATGTCCCCTGGGGCAGGACCCGGGTCCCCAAACCCTTTTTAGGACAATAACTTGCATATTAGCCTTTAAAATTAGCACTTTTGATTTCGAACGTTTGAGTCCCATAGACTTTAATGGGGTTCTAAAGTTTGCGCAAACCTTCGGTCTGTTCGCAGGTTCTGGTGCGAACCGAACGGGGGGGTGTTTGGCTCATCCCTACTTACCAGTGGTTATATATATATATATATATATATATATATATATGTAGTGCTGGTAGATTTGCAATCTACCGCATGTTAGGTAAATTTAGTAAATTGTGCGTTAGGAAGGTTAAAAGTTCGCCTCTTTTCCAGCTTGGCTGACGTCGCGGATGTTTCTGTGCTGACCAGCAGGTGTCGCTGTTACCACTGGTCAGGGTTGGAAAGGCAACGTGTTGAAGCATATGGATGCTCCTCTGTCCTGGAGGCACGCTCGGTGGAGGTGGTCCTCTGAGTTGCATTCTGGGCGAGGGTATTTATGGGACAGACGCCATATTTTTGGGTTCGTTTTACAGCCACCTGCTGGCCCTCCTGGCTGACAGGTATGTGTTAAGGAGCTACCTCGTGGTCCTCCGTCCAAGAGGCCCATGATACTGCGGCACAGGGGTAGGTCCAGAGGTCTGTCTGGAGCCTGCCACCGGGGCCGAGGAATGGTCCTGAGCTGTCTGTCCTGTGTGACGAAGCTGGACAACCGAGGAGATCCCAGGGAAGGACCCGTCTTGGAGAGATCACGCCGCATGCTGGTCTGTAGAGGGGCCTGGTGACTCGGTTGGAGGACGTATCCAAAAGTAACTATACAGCATAGTGTTGCCGGCTCGGTTTAAAGGTTCAAGCACTGTGACTGACTCACTACCGCAAATCTATACATCCTGTGGCAGAGGATTGTACGGATTTTATTCCCAAACAAGTCTGTGGCAGAGACTTTGATTTGTGCTGCGTACTGGCTGCTAGACCGGTGAGAGAGGCCTATCCAGATGAGCAAGAAGTGTGTCCCACGAGGGGAGTGCATTTCAAATAGTATTTGAATCCTACCAGGACATTTTGTCAAGAGAACCCTTTCAGAGAATATTTGAGTTTCTTCTGCAAGTTTCCTTTCTACCGCTTTCCTGCTACTTCCTAAGTCGTTTGTTTAATAAAGCATTGAAAACGTACTCCAGTGTTGGCACGTGTGTCATCCAGAAGTAAACTCAATGGAACCCTAGACCCGATATATATATATATAGAGAGAGATTATCTTGGTATAGCGCCTTTCACGTGAGCTAGATGTAATAAAAAACTGGATTTCATTTTTATGTATGGTCGCATTTTGCATTTGCTTGTATACATTTTTTCAAACAAATTACTTTTATTTCTAGAGAAAAATTGATATTTAAGATGCAGTAGGATGGCAGTAGATTAGGCTGTTGTTCGAGAATGGATAAGATTGGCTTAAGGTCATGTACACACTTGCATTTTTAGAAATCATATAAACAGATTTTTCCTTGTCAAAAGAAGTTTATTGAGTATACAATGTTATAAAGATACATAAAGTAAGTTTACAAGGATCTATAAAGTAAGCTCATTGTTTTACAGTAGGGTTTATATAGGTAAACATCATGAAATTTCAAATATTAAACATTGGGTTCACGTAAACCTAAATTAAAGATATATATCATTTCCTTAGTTACTTTTGTAGGTATTTAAATGATTTATACCTACTATACATATTGTTAACAAGTAGAGTGTATATAGGTCAAATAAATTCTGATAATGAGCTTTAATCGTAAGGTGGAGAAAAGGAAAGAGAAAGCAGAAAAAGGGTTGAAAGGTAGAGGTATGGTCCACAAGGTTGTCCCGCTCGTCAGTTTATTATTCTTTTTAGTTCTCTTTGAAGCCTTAGAATGGGTGTCTCTGTAAGTCATTTAATCTGTTACCATGGCAACAGGACAGAGTCATTGAAGTTTGACAGGAACTGTTGTTTTATCCAAGGATGCCAAAGTTTTTCAAATTTTGGAATTTGATTTTGATCGATGGCTACCATCTTAGCATGGGACATTGTATTATTCATTCTGTGAATTGTTTCTGCTAGTACCAATGTAGGAGATTTCCATGCCTTGGCCACTGTTTGTTTTGCAGCCGTTATTAGTTGGATCATAAGTTTGAATTGAGAGAGTGTTAACCATTCCGGTTTTAGATTAAGTAAAGTTAAATATGGATCTGGTTGTACTATTTTTTAAAATATTTTAGATGCAATCACGAAGACTTCCTTCCAGAAGGTTTGGATTACTGGGCACGTCCACCATATGTGTAAATATGTGCCTATTTCTGGGCATCCTCGAAAACAAAGAGTTGAGGTATTAGGTGAATATTTTGCCACTCTAGCGGGTACAAGGTACCAGCGAGTTAGGACTTTATAATTTGTCTCCAGTGCTAAGATGTTGGGTGAAGATGACTTAGATGTGAGCCATATGTTAGACCAGTCCGTGTCTTCTAAAGTTCGTCCCAGGTCCTCCTCCCACCTCTGAACGTAAGAGGGTCTATTAAGATTTGCTACTTCATATAATTGATTATAAAGTGATGAAATTGTACCTTTAGCAAATGGATCTTTTGTACAGATTGATTCAAAAACGGATAATTGGGATAATGGTGTATCCCCCTTTAGGAATGGTGTATAGAAATTTTTGATTTGGAGATATCTAAATATCTCAGAGTTTGGTAGATCATATTTTTCTCTAAGCGATGGGAATGAAAGGAATGATTTGGATGCTATGAAGTCATTTAGTGTCTGAATGCCTGATGTTGTCCAAGCTTTAAAAGAATTTGGGTAGATCCATGCCGGATAAAAGGCCGGATTTCTGATAAAAGAAAGGAGAGGATTGTGTGGAGATTGTAACTGATATTTGGTTTTTTATTTTATCCCAGAGAGATAAGAAGTGTTTAGTTATGGGATTATGAATTTTAAAGCGGTCTTTAGGATCAAGCCATAATAAATTTGATATTAATAGAGGGTCATTTTCTGAAGCCTCTATAAATACCCATAATGGGATTTCCTGTTTTGCATGGTATTTGGACAGACTGGCCAAATGTGCTGCTCTGTAGTAGTTAGTAAAATTAGGGTATCCCAGGCCTCCTTTATTTTTGGGAAGATGTAGTGTGTGTATAGGTATACGTGGTTTAGAAGAGCCCCATATAAACGAAGTTGCTCTTTTTTGTACTATTCTCAAAAAATAGGAAGGAATTGGAATAGGGAGGACTCTGAATAGATAAAGCAATTTGGGTAGAATAGTCATTTTGATTGCATTAATCTTCCCTATCCAGGATAAAGGAAGTTGCGACCATTGTTTTATTAGATTTGTGATCTGTCTTAATACAGGAGGATAATTGGTTGAGAATAAGTCAGAATGAGATGCTGTTAAATGAATTCCAAGATATGGGATTGATTTTCCTGCCCATGTGAATGGGAGTGCAGCCCTAGCCGGGATCAATTCCATGTTTGTGAGTGAAATATTAAGCACTAGGCATTTCTTAGGATTAATCATAAGGCCGGATAGGGCTGCAAATCCATCAAGAGCTGGTATTAAGTTAGGACCAGAGACCTGTGGTGATGATAGAAAAAGTAATATATCGTCTGCAAATATACATAATTTGTGTGTAATACCTCCTACTTCAATGCCAGTTATAGTTTGGTTTGTTCTGATGTATTGGGCCATGGGTTCGAGTATAAGGGCAAATAATAAGGGAGATAATGGGCAACCCTGTCGGGTACCTCTTTCAATATTAAAGGCTTCAGATTTGTATCCAGCATATTTTATATAGGCTTTGGGTTTATTATATAATGCTTTGATCCATGTTAAAAAGTGGGGTCCAAAACCCCATTTTTGTAATGAATATTGCATATATTGCCAGGATACTGTGTCAAATGCCCTCTTAATATCAAGAGATAGAAAACATAAAGGGATTTTCTGTTTTTTAGCAATATGTGCCAATAACACTGCCCTGCGTATATTATCGCCTGCCTGTCTATTTGGCATGAAGCCTACTTGATCTCTATATATTAATTTTCCTATAATGCTATTGAGGCGTTTTGCTATTATTTTTGCTAATAATTTAATATCGAGGTTTAACAGAGAGATAGGCCGATAATTCACACAGGAAGTATCATCAGAAAGGGGTTTTGGGATCATACAAACAATTGCCATTAGTGTTTCTTGCCGAAAAGAATGTCCATCTAGAAGTTTGTTAAAAGTTTCAGTGAGAATGGGAGAGTATTTCTGAGAATGTTTTATAGTATAAAGCCGAGTAGCCGTCTGGGCCTGGTCTTTTGTTAAGTTTTAGGTCTTTTATGGCGTTAGCAACTTCATCTATAGTTATAGGCTCATCCAAACTGCTTTTTTGATTCTGAGATAACTCAGGTAAGGTTATTTTTGAGAAGAAGGATTCAGCCTCTGTAGGATTAAATTCATTGTTTGTCTTGTATAAAGTTGCGAGATGTGAGTGAAATTTATGGACTATTTTAACTGGATTACAAGTGTAAACATTTTTTGATAATTTCAAACGTATTGGTTTGAAAGATTTGTTAGTTGAATTTAATGCCCGAGCCAAATATGTACCTGGTTTGTTTGTATTCATGTAGAAATTGTGTTTGGAGCGTTTGAGGGATTTATCAACTGACTCAGTGAGAAATAGATCGTATTCCAATCTAGATTTTTCCAGATGAGATTTTGTACTCTGAGATGGATTATCTTGAAATGATATGTAGGCTGCATTAAAATTGAGTTCTAGTTTTTTTGCTAGATTTTTGCGTTCCCGTTTAAATAGTGCCATTTGTCTTTGTATTGTACCACGCAAGACAGGCTTATGAGCTTCCCACAGTGTTATTGGGGAGATGTTTGTTGTATTATTAATTGATATGTATTCCTTTAATGCTTGTTCAATGGCCATAAACAGATTTTTCAAGCATTTCCTCTGAGGGTTTTGTCATATGCTTTGGAAATTAAAAATATGAGTTTGGCTTCCTGTACTTAGATGGACTTACCATCTACTGTATATATCAGTTGTATCTCAAATACTGTACATATACATGAGTTCTAGATGTGCATTTTTAAAGTGGTTAGGTTTTTACAGAGGAAATAATGTACTTTGATAGCAATGAAGTATGTTCCAATACTAAAACTGCTTCAAGTAAAATACTAGAAATGCCTTGGATGTACTGACATACTGATGACACATAGGAGCTCATGCATATCTAGTTCGTATGATAACTAGATTCCAATAAGCCCCCTGCCCACAGACCTCCACAACCATTGGGCAAGGGTTGTGGAAATGAGGCACTTGTCCCAATTAACATGGGGACAAGGTGCTTTGAGGGCTGGTACGGTTCAGGAGGTGGGGCGCTCTCTTGTCCTGCCAGGTTGTGTGCTCGGATAAAGGTCTGATATGAATTTTTGGGTGGACCCCCTACACCATTTTTTTATTTTGGCGCGGGGTTCCCCTTAAAATCCATACCAGACCTGAAGGGTCTGGTATGGATTTTGAGAGGGACCCCTACGCCATTTAAAAAAAAAAAAATTGGCGCAGGGTTCCCCTTAATATCCATACCAGACCTGAAGGGCCTGGTATGGAATTTGGGGGGACTCCCACTCAATTTTCTTTAAATTTTGGTTCGGGGTTCCACTTAATATTCATACTAGACCCAAAGGGCATGGTATGGATTTTTGGGGGGACCCTCATGCCATTTTTTTCAATGACTTTTATCTGTATTGCCGAGACCTGACAATTCATTATAGTTGCAAGTAGTTTTAAATTTTTTTTTCCTTTAAAACCACTGTTCCTGAAAAAATGGCCATTTTTAAAACTTTTTGTTGCATTGATACATGTCCCCTGGGGCAGGACCCAGGTCCCCAAACACTTTTTATGACAATACCATGCATATAAGCCTTCATTATAGCCGCGAGTAGTTTTAAATGACTTTTTTTCCTTTAGAAATGTCATTTTGTGCAGGGACTGTTCTAAACATGGGAAAAATGTGCCACTTTACAGGCATACTATAGACAACCCCCAGCTAAAATTTAAAGGAATATTTCACTTTTATTGTTTCACTTTAAGCATTATTAAAATCACTGCTCCTGAAAAAACAGCCATTTTTAAAACCTTTTTTGCATTGATACATGTCCCTGGGGCAGGACCCAGGTCCCCAAACACTTTTTATGACAATAGCAAGCATATAAGCCTTTAAAATTAGCACTTTTGATTTCTCCCATAGACTTTTAAAGGGTGTTCCGCAGCTTTCAAATTTGCCACTTACACCCAAAATTGTTCGCTATTCGGTGAACAGGCGAACATCGGGCTCATCCCTACCTGTAACATTTATATCCAAAGGCCAGAGGTGGATCCCCACCAAAGCCATGTGCATGCAGAACGTGGGGAAGGTGGGAGGGAGGATGATGCCTTGTCGGGACCGGGTGTTACCCCTCCCCCTTTCCCATGTTCTGAATAGTATCGTATTGTGTATATGATACTATTCTGGCATTTTTACCATCTTTTTAGATAATTTTCTTGCATCTGTTCCTGAGGAAGTGGATAGGGATCCACTAAACACATAGAGCTATTAGGATGCCAAGAAATATGTGGATCACTATGTGTTTTGTGGCTTGAATTCCTAGAACCCTTTATTCCAAACAAGGAGAGTTTCTCAGACCAAAATTAGTGTAAATAAATTAGAAAAAATGTATGTGATTTCTATCAAGTAGTGGCTGACTGTTTTCAGCTCACCATTTACCATGTGAAACTAATGTAGCAAAGTGCAACCACACATTCATAACGTGCATTGGTCAAAAACTAAAATATTTAGGAAGGACGGGGGGATAGGAGAGAAAAGGGGGAAAGGGAAAGGGGGGTAGGAAAACCAAGACAGTAATAAAGTGACTTGTGCTCAAAATTAGCAAGTGATATCCAAAAAGACAATATTGTTTTTTATAGTCCAAATTGAAAAACCACAGTTGATACTGTGCTTGAAAGCTTGTTCCTCTTGGGAAAACAATATTGTACAATATAATCTTCTTAATCCAGTATTCTTTAGTGACTGTGCCTTTAAACGTGCTCCTACTGTGCAACACTCACGGGATCCTGTCACCCCTGCGGGGGTATTTGCACGGTCACAGTTTGTGCCACTGCGCAGCAGTTCCTGGCTTTCCAGATCGTGTTTGTATTAACATAGAAAAGAAGGGGTGCCCATAGCGTAAAAAGTTCAAAAACTTTTATTCCAAAATAAATAGAATGGTACTCACATTGTAACAGTGTAAATTGAGCATGAAAGATCTGGGTTTGAACCGTCAGAAAAACCTAAGTAGTGTAGAATGGGCACTACATCGACAAACTGACTTTTCCTTGGAGCTTTTCGTATATCGGAGATTATCTCTACTGCAAAGCGTAAGCCCCTGATGATGAAAGTTCAGAATGTCATTGTTCAGGATGGACTTTGCGGATTTTTCTTCCTGTCTCCATGTGTTCATCTCTAGAGGTGAACACATGGATTAAGAAGATTATATCGTACAATATTGTTTTCCCAAGAGGAGCAAGCTTTCAAGCACAGTATCAACTGTGGTTTTTCAATTTGGACTATAAAAAACAATATTGTCTTTTTGGATATCACTTGCTAATTTTGAGCACAAGTCACTTTATTACTGTCTTGGTTTTCCCAACACCCCTTTCCCTCTCCCCCTTTTCTCTCCTATCCCCTCCCCCCGTCCTTCCTAAATATTTTAGTTTTTGACCAATGAACGTTATGAATGTATGGTTGCACTTTGCTACAATAGCTTCACATGGTAAATGGTGAGCTGAAAACAGTCAGCCACTACTTGATAGAAATCGTATTTATTATTTCCAATGTATTTACACTCATTTTGGTCTGAGAAACTCCCCTTGTTTGGAATAAAGGGTTCTAGGAAGTCAAGCCACTTACTTATTAGAGGTGATCATCACAGTGGTATAACACTTCACCTGATATCAGAATAGCGGCACACCACACTTAAACTTTCTTTCATTACAACTTTTTTCCACTTAGGTGGTAATTGCACCTGTGGAGGCAGCAATTCTGAGCTATAGTTACACCTACCCCCATTGCGCGGATTCACTATTATTATTTTTATTCACTATGTGTTTTGTAATCATGCATTACAATCAAAAATAACAATGTATACGAATATGTAGCGCATGGTAAATATGTATGTAATCAAAATACAAAGAGTATTACTCAATTGTATTTCCTTGTCAAAAGAAGTTTATTGAGTATACAATGTTATAAAGATACATAAAGTAAGTTTACAAGGATCTATAAAGTAAGCTCATTGTTTTACAGTAGGGTTTATATAGGTAAACATCATGAAATTTCAAATATTAAACATTGGGTTCACGTAAACCTAAATTAAAGATATATATCATTTCCTTAGTTACTTTTATAGGTATTTAAATGATTTATACCTACTATACATATTGTTAACAAGTAGAGTGTATATAGGTCAAATAAATTCTGATAATGAGCTTTAATCGTAAGGTGGAGAAAAGGAAAGAGAAAGCAGAAAAAGGGTTGAAAGGTAGAGGTATGGTCCACAAGGTTGTCCCGCTCGTCAGTTTATTATTCTTTTTAGTTCTCTTTGAAGCCTTAGAATGGGTGTCTCTGTAAGTCATTTAATCTGTTACCATGGCAACAGGACAGAGTCATTGAAGTTTGACAGGAACTGTTGTTTTATCCAAGGATGCCAAAGTTTTTCAAATTTTGGAATTTGATTTTGATCGATGGCTACCATCTTAGCATGGGACATTGTATTATTCATTCTGTGAATTGTTTCTGCTAGTACCAATGTAGGAGATTTCCATGCCTTGGCCACTGTTTGTTTTGCAGCCGTTATTAGTTGGATCATAAGTTTGAATTGAGAGAGTGTTAACCATTCCGGTTTTAGAAAAAAGTTAAATATGGATCTGGTTGTATTATTTTTTTAAATATTTTAGATGCAATCACGAAGACTTCCTTCCAGAAGGTTTGGATTACTGGGCACGTCCACCATATGTGTAAATATGTGCCTATTTCTGGGCATCCTCGAAAACAAAGAGCTGAGGTATTAGGTGAATATTTTGCCACTCTAGCGGGTACAAGGTACCAGCGAGTTAGGACTTTATAATTTGTCTCCAGTGCTAAGATGTTGGGTGAAGATGACTTAGATGTGAGCCATATGTTAGACCAGTCCGTGTCTTCTAAAGTTCGTCCCAGGTCCTCCTCCCACCTCTGAACGTAAGAGGGTCTATTAAGATTTGCTACTCCATATAATTGATTATAAAGTGATGAAATTGTACCTTTAGCAAATGGATTTTTTGTACAGATTTATTCAAAAATGGATAATTGGGATAATGGTGTATCCCCCTTTAGGAATGGTGTATAGAAATTTTTGATTTGGAGATATCTAAATATCTCAGAGTTTGGTAGATCATATTTTTCTCTAAGCGATGGGAATGAAAGGAATGATTTAGATGCTATGAAGTCATTTAGTGTCTGAATGCCTGATGTTGTCCAAGCTTTAAAAGAATTTGGGTAGATCCATGCCGGATAAAAGGCCGGATTTCTGATAAAAGAAAGGAGAGGATTGTGTGGAGATTGTAACTGATATTTGGTTTTTAGTTTATCCCAGAGAGATAAGAAGTGTTTAGTTATGGGATTATGAATTTTAAAGCGGTCTTTAGGATCAAGCCATAATAAATTTGATATTAATAGAGGGTCATTTTCTGAAGCCTCTATAAATACCCATAATGGGATTTCCTGTTTTGCATGGTATTTGGACAGACTGGCCAAATGTGCTGCTCTGTAGTAGTTAGTAAAATTAGGGTATCCCAGGCCTCCTTTATTTTTGGGAAGATGTAGTGTGTGTATAGGTATACGTGGTTTAGAAGAGCCCCATATAAACGAAGTTGCTCTTTTTTGTACTATTCTCAAAAAATAGGAAGGAATTGGAATAGGGAGGACTCTGAATAGATAAAGCAATTTGGGTAGAATAGTCATTTTGATTGCATTAATCTTCCCCATCCAGGATAAAGGAAGTTGCGACCATTGTTTTATTAGATTTGTGATCTGTCTTAATACAGGAGGATAATTGGTTGAGAATAAGTCAGAATGAGATGCTGTTAAATGAATTCCAAGATATGGGATTGATTTTTCTGCCCATGTGAATGGGAGTGCAGCCCTAGCCGGGATCAATTCCATGTTTGTGAGTGAAATATTAAGCACTAGGCATTTCTTAGGATTAATCATAAGGCCGGATAGGGCTGCAAATCCATCAAGAGCTGGTATTAAGTTAGGACCAGAGACCTGTGGTGATGATAGAAAAAGTAATATATCGTCTGCAAATATACATAATTTGTGTGTAATACCTCCTACTTCAATGCCAGTTATAGTTTGGTTTGTTCTGATGTATTGGGCCATGGGTTCGAGTATAAGGGCAAATAATAAGGGAGATAATGGGCAACCCTGTCGGGTACCTCTTTCGATATTAAAGGCTTCAGATTTGTATCCAGCATATTTTATATAGGCTTTGGGTTTATTATATAATGCTTTGATCCATGTTAAAAAGTGGGGTCCAAAACCCCATTTTTGTAATGAATATTGCATATATTGCCAGGATACTGTGTCAAATGCCCTCTTAATATCGAGAGATAGAAAACATAAAGGGATTTTCCGTTTTTTAGCAATATGTGTCAATAACACTGCCCTGCGTATTTTATCGCCTGCCTGTCTATTTGGCATGAAGCCTACTTGATCTGTATGTATTAATTTTCCTATAATGCTATTGAGGCGTTTTGCTATTATTTTTGCTAATAATTTAATATCGAGGTTTAACAGAGAGATAGGCCGATAATTCACACAGGAAGTATCATCAGAAAGGGGTTTTGGGATCATACAAACAATTGCCATTAGTGTTTCTTGCCAAAAAGAATGTCCATCTAGAAGTTTGTTAAAAGTTTCAGTGAGAATGGGAGAGAGTATTTCTGAAAATGTTTTATAGTATAAAGCCGAGTAGCCGTCTGGGCCTGGTCTTTTGTTAAGTTTTAGGTCTTTTATGGCGTTAGCAACTTCATCTATAGTTATAGGCTCATCCAAACTGCTTTTTTGATTCTGAGATAACTCAGGTAAGGTTATTTTTGAGAAGAAGGATTCAGCCTCTGTAGGATTAAATTCATTGTTTGTCTTGTATAAAGTTGCGAGATGTGAGTGAAATTTATGGACTATTTTAACTGGATTACAAGTGTAAACATTTTTTGATAATTTCAAACGTATTGGTTTGAAAGATTTGTTAGTTGAATTTAATGCCCGAGCCAAATATGTACCTGGTTTGTTTGTATTCATGTAGAAATTGTGTTTGGAGCGTTTGAGGGATTTATCAACTGACTCAGTGAGAAATAGATCGTATTCCAATCTAGATTTTTCCAGATGAGATTTTGTACTCTGAGATGGATTATCTTGAAATGATATGTAGGCTGCATTAAAATTGAGTTCTAGTTTTTTTGCTAGATTTTTGCGTTCCCGTTTAAATAGTGCCATTTGTCTTTGTATTGTACCACGCAAGACAGGCTTATGAGCTTCCCACAGTGTTATTGGGGAGATGTCTGTTGTATTATTAATTGATATGTATTCCTTTAAAGCTTGTTCAATGGCCATCTGATGTAGTGGGTGTTTGAGCATTATGTCCGGTAAGTACCACGTTGGGTCATGCGCTTTTGGTATGGCTGAGGCTATAGTAGTGTATACTGCATTATGGTCAGACCACGGAATCGGAATTATATCTGATGCAATAATTTCTGGTATCATTCCTATTGCTAGAAAAATATGATCTATTCTGGTGAAGGTTTGATGAGGGTGCGAGAAATAAGTGAATTTCTTTTTCATTGGGTTACTTTCTCTCCATGAATCTACCAGATTGTATTTGGAAAGAAGTTGAGAAAAAGGTAATCTAGAGGTTATTTTGGATGGTGTAAAAGGTGATTTATCTAGAAATGGGAGGAGGACCTGGTTCGAATCCCCACACATTATCACTGTTCCTATTTTGTGTGTGTTAATCACTTGTAATATATGTGAGAGGAATGGTGTAGGTTGTTTGTTAGGAGCGTAGTAGGAAATCACCGTGATTGCTGTATCCATTATATAACCCATGAGTATCAGGTATCTACCTTCTGGGTCTTTAATTTCTGATGATAAGGTGAATGGTGTGGATTGGTGAAATGCAATTAGAGTTCCCCTTTGCTTGGTACAGGCAGAAGCCGTGTAAATTTGTTGATAAAAAGGAGAAATATATTTTGGAGTAGAATCTTTGGTGAAGTGTGTTTCTTGGAGGCATACTATGTGAGCCTTCTTGTTATGGAAAGTACGGAAGGCTTTGGTCCTTTTTTGAGGGACATTTATTCCCTGAACATTCAGGGAAAGTATATTCAGTGGTGCCATGGCAATAGATCAAATAGTTTTGACTTACTTTTTGTTATGCAGAGCTGACTGCACAGATCAACCTGTGTGGACTGAAGAGATGAATAGATAGAAAAGAAACCAGTGAATTCTGGAGTAAAGAGTAAACAAAAAACATCTATGATTAGATGATACATTGTATAAATTATTTTTTGCAAGTAATCACAATTTACCCGTGAAAGAGAATAAATATCTCTCTCAGGGGAATAAGTGCCTTCGTCACACTCCCACATAATATGGTTGGGAGAATGAGGAGGGCTAATGGGGGTACACGGATCTTCCGCTTACAGGAGAGAAGTGCTATGTCAAAAGACATCAAAATGATGTTTCATTAATTGGAGTGCAGAATATAGTTTTTGTTGAAATTATTTATTCCAGGGTGGTTGTATATGGTTAGTCTTGCCCTAGGCTAAATAATTCAGTTAGAAAGGTACTGTTAATAACTTTGGTATTGATGAAGATAGTTTGAATTATTTTGGGATTTTAACCCTTTAGAGTAAACAATTACATATTTTATTCATATGTAACTGTTTAGATATGTTAACTCATAAAATTGAGGTTGTATTGCTTCAGATTAGAATAAACAAAAACATAATTCTAGGAACTAGTTAGGTAATAATATATTTGTTTTAAGAAAAGAAAGAAAAAGCTTCCATTACTTCTGGATTATTGAACATATTTGTCCTAAAAAGTAATAAATCTATTGTTATTACCTGATAATATATAACTGAACAAGAATTTCCTTATTTCACTTATATATTCTAAAGCTATATGAATCAGAAGTAATAAGAAATATAACTGGAATGTAACATGATCCCACACAGTGTGTGACTATCAGAATGCAGTTACATTCAGTTATAAATATAGTTTTTTTATAGAGAACCGTCTCTTAGTATAATAAATTAAGAGATATCAGGAATTAGGATGTCAGTCCATTGAATCTTCTTGGTCCATGGATGATGTGGCATAACGGCCTCTTTTGTGAGAATGATGATTCCCATTTTGTTCTGAAATTTTCTGGGTGCTGCCTGAAGGTAAAGATGATGCCATTCTTCTGCGTGTGGGAGTGTTGCTGCTTGTGGGTTCTGTCAGATTTAATTTTAAAAGGGTTTGTTGTAGTTCATCTGCTGATCTGCTTCTGTAAATTGTACCTTGGTAGTTAAATCTGACTGAAAAGGGGAAGCCCCATTGATACATAATGTTGTGGTGTTGCAGTTCCATTAGTTGGGGTTTCATGGATCGTCTTTTAGTAATAGTAAGTTGGGATAGGTCAGCAAAAATTTGATAATTGTGTCCTTGAAAATTAAGTTCCTTTTTTTCTCTTGCAGCAATTAGTATTTGTTCTTTCGTTCTGTAATAATGAAATTTTGTGATTATATCACGTGGGGGTCCATCTTTCTTTTTGGCTGTGAGGGCTCTGTGTACTCTGTCCAGTTCTAAACGTTCAATAGGGATATCTGGCTTTAGTTCTTGTAATAGAGCAGTAATAGTAGATTGCAGGTCTGTCACAGTTTCAGGTATTCCCCTTATGCGCAAGTTTGAACGTCTGGCTCTATTTTTTTTTTATAATCTTCGAGCTTAGTTTGAAGTATTAAATTCTCTTTTTTTAATTGTTCCAATTCTGTTATATTTTCTTGGGTTGTAATTTCAATTTCATTCATTTTTATTTCTAAGGCTGCGGTGCGGTTTCCCAGCTCTCTTATTTCTTTGGTTAGGCTGTTTGTTATTTGGTCTGAGGTTTGTTTTAAAGCCTTATGAAGCATCTTTTCAAATTGTAATAATATTACTGGGGATACTGAGGAGGCTTGTGGAGAAGTTTGTGAGAGGATTTGTTCTGTATCTGACTCAAATGGAGAGTCTTGCTGTGACATTTTCTGTCTGTGAGAGCGCCCTGATGCTGTATCTTGTGAGGTGACTGGAGCTGCTTCAGCTGCAGTGAGTGCCTGTGAGCTCTTTGTGAGGTGATTTTTATTTCTGCCACGGTTTCCTCCCAGTACCATATTTCCTGCCCAAACTTTCACAGTTTGTTCCCTGGGGCAAAAAGGTTCAAATGGATACCTTTTGAGCCTGCAGGCTCAGCTTTGTCCTTCTCTTCTCTCCTCAGCGGTGTGGAGCTCTAACAATGCATGTCTGCTCCGCTAGGCTCCGCCTCCTGCCCCTACTCAATTGTATTTCAATCCAAAAAGGTGTTGGTGAATCAACAACCAAATAACATATAATAAACACAAAGTCAATAATAAGTGGATGGATAAGGAATGTAATGTCCCACTGCATGGAAATATAGATATAATCCAGAAGAAGATGATGTTCCAACAATTGGCAGAAGGTTAAATCCATGGAGAAAAAACACATCAACCAGATGAAGAAATCATGGGAAGTATGGTATGTAAAAAACTCTTACCAGATCCTATGGACTCCCTTGTCAGCGACAGGGAGTCAGGTGAGCAGTGTGCCACCCAGGGCATAGAGAAGGATGTCCCAACACTCAAACTGTCTAAGCTGGACTCTGCGTAGATCTCCGGGGTCACCAGGTAAGTCCTCGCAGTAGGTAACCAGGATACGGATCAGAAAGGCAAAGACATCCTTCGTAGAACTGGAGTGAACACTTGATCTCATTCAGATGGTATATTGAAAGAAAAATATGCCTCCACACCCTTCCCATGATTTCTTCATCTGGTTGATGTGTTTTTTCTCAGCAGATTTAACCTTCTGCCAATTGTTGGAACATCATCTTCTTCTGGATTATATCTATATTTCCATGCAGTGGGACATTACATTCCTTATCCATCCACTTATTTATTGACTTTGTGTTTATTATAAGTTATTTAGTTGATGATTCACCAACACCTTTTTGGATTGAAGTACAATTGAGTAATACTCTTTGTATTTTGATTACATACATATTTACCATGCGCTACTACATTTTTTCTACTATGTATTTATTGTTTTTGTCATACTGTATGTAGCTGCTCCCCTTTTTTCACTTGTTAGCGCAGTGTTTTTCCACACACCTTTACAATGTATACAAATATCAATTTTTTACAAACTTACAACATGCACTATGATAATCTATTATGGATCAGCTCAATACATTTTCTTTTGTATCTGTAATTTATTATGTCTATTAATTGTGAATATGAAAACAGTCAATATGCAATAGAATTGCTGATCATGTGTACTATTATACTTTGAAGTGATTTGCCTCATTTAAAGTCCCGCAACCAACGTTTCTTATTTTTTTAACAGAGGACAGTTGGATGCATTTTGTGATCCTAGTGACAGGTTAACTTTAATAATTGAATGCATTTTTAAGTTAATTTATTAAGCTTGATCAGTTCACAAGAAATCACAAAGACCCAGACATAATCTGAACACATCAGCCTTTCTGGCATTTACCAGAGTTTAAATATTGCCAGTCCAGGCCAGCAGACACAATTGGAAGAGGTTGACTGAACTCCAATTCCCAGGGAAATCCAAACTTTATTGTACAAAAAACATTTCTTAAAGACATCACATTTTGCCAGAAACAGGATTACAGCAGTTATTAACGCATTTCACGCAGAAAGCGCTTGATCATAAGTTGTCATAATCATAGTTATGACTAAGTATCAGCTGCGTGAAACACATTAATAACTGCTGTCCTCCTGTATCTGCAAATGGTAGACTACAACGATCACGGATCAGGCTGACACCCAATTGCACAGTGGAGGGGTTAATGCATGAAGGGTTTACCTGGAGAGGCACCTGTTTTCCCATTTTGAAGAAAGCAGACCATTAAAGTGGTTGTAAAGTCACATTAACGTCACATATGAATTACTTTGATTCTTTCTGTTTTAGGTCCCTGTTCATTACGGTGTATGTTTTCCTAAAATTATAATGCTAAAAACCTTCTTTGCAGACCCCTGCTGTCCTGTCATGTGACCTCCCCCTACTTTCCATCCTGAGTAAGTGAGTACAGTGGGAGGGGCTGAGATTTCTCCCTAATGAATGCAAGCTAGCAGAGGGAGGTCACATGTCTGCACAGCAGGGATCTGCAAAGAATGTATTTAGCAATATAATTTTAGGAAATCAAACACACTGGTCTGAACAGGGACCTAATACAGAGGATCAAAGTAATTCATACATGTTTCTTTACTTTGCAAGCACTGGAACAGCTGCAGGGAATAGAATTACACAGGCATGAGAGGAGAGGAGAGAAGAGGTGAGGGGAAGGGTGGGGAGAAGATCTGACAGGGAAAGAGGGAGGGGGAGAGAGGGAGATGCAGTGATGCTGAGGAGATAGATGGATCACGGAGGAACATAAACTGACCCTGCTATCAGAGATCAGTAGCCAAGATCAGTTTCCAGAGGGGAAGACAAAAACAGGCAGGATCAACCAGGTATTGCACAACATAGAAAGGGATAATTGACATGGCAAAAGCACTGTGCTATATCTCGTGCCTTAAAGGGACAGGAGCATGTTTAAGGTTACAACCACTTTAAATGCTAGTCAACTCCCTTATCTTGCCCAGAATTAACATTGATAAGTCTTTGTCAATGGCAGCAAGCTCTGCCAGTGCCAAGCAAATGTCACACCTTCCTATTAAGCAGTAAATAGTATTCACATGTATGTGTCATATACCAACTTTACCGTAATTGATTAATTCAAATTCATTTTAAGATTGTGCCCAAACATTACAGAAATAGGCCAGTTTTTTTTCTTTACACTATGTTTTAGTAAATGCATTATAGCATTAAAAGTCATGTAAAAAAGCCCCCTTTGTGTTTTGTAATCTAAGACTCCACTGCTCCATTGAGTTTATCATTTTTGCTGATCAAATAAATATATATTGTTGTTTAAGAAGTCAGCTTGTGTTGAAATCGAAACTAGAAGTAAGGAACTTACGCGCTGGTCATCGGTTTTAGTTTTAGGTGACATAATGTCTGGAGTTATATCTGTCTAGGGGACATAATATAATGTGACATAATGAGCTTGTTTAGATACAGAGATGTAAAGCGTCAATAAATGACTACGATTGGTTGAATTAATGTTAAAAGGAAATATGTTAGTTGAACATGTACCACTTATTGGTGGAAGATGGTTGGCGATGACCATCTTTCATTTATACATAACACCCTGTCTGAGCCAGAATAAATCCGTACAGTATATGACGCAAACTTGTGTTGTGTCAATTATTTATATACACTGTTTCCTATGCATAGAAGATTTTAAGTGAAAGCAACAGAAACAGCCGACAATGAGGTAATTATAGTTACATAATAAGATAATAGTCAGGACTAGTGGTTATAGGTAAATTTGAGCCTTACAGTTTTGGTGTCAGAATAGTAAATACTCAGGTAATTAATAGAGGAGAATTGTTTTTCTTGAGTATTTTTTGTTGGGGAGGGTGCAGGCCGCTTTGGTGATAGAATTGGTTAATTCCCCTGAGTTGCCCACCCTTATAGGACAAACACCTCAGGTCAAGTGCTTAGGAAGTACTTGAAGTGTGTGCATATAATTAGTATTACTTTACTGGTAGCATTGTAGAAATTTGTGATTACTGATTGGTAAATATTACTTGCATACTGTTTGTTGTAGCAGCCTTGGGCTTCTATGATGTTGTGCCCAGGTTGGCTTTAAGCATTCCTGGGAACACACTGGAAAAGTGTACAGGCCCATTGGTAGCTTTTAAAGCTTTTGGTAGGTTTTTTAGTCAGAAATAGAGACAAAGTAAATTAGAAATTTCCCTTGCTCACACCCAAATATTGTGAGAGTGGTAAGTACTTTTGTATGTATGTTCATATAATCTGCTAGGTTTTTTTTAAAGAATGAAAGAAGGTAATTCAAATGTGTGTAGGGCATTACCTAAGGTGTTAAAAAGACTAAAGAAATTAAGAAAAATTTTGTTGCTGTGGTGCATATGGGAAAAAGGGGTTTGCGATGTAAACGTAAAGCTTTAACTACCATACAAAAAAATAACCAAAGTTACACATAGAATTCCAAGGGTTAAACAAGAGAAAGCTTCTTTGCTTAAGTTACCACAGCCATGGGTGCATTCTACCAGAGGGGTAGAAATGGACATTTATATTCTTACCGACTGCCAACAAATATCTCAATAGAAAAAATACAGACATACAGTACATAAAGAGAATGAACTTTAAAGGACCAGTACATTAAAAGTACTGTAGTATATGAAGAAAGTCTCCCCTTTACTAATATTTGTTTATAAGAATTATAGAGTATACGTGCCTAAATTGCTTGCAAGGAGTGTAATTGTTTAAATATGTTTTGATGACTCTTTGAAGGTAAAAGCATAACATGGTAAAGGTTGCAAATTAAGGTGTTAGGTGTGCTGTGGGGTTGTGTAAGGAGGGGGAGTGTTTTAACGAAAACACCCTACATTGTGGTAAGGATAATGTAAGTGAGTTTAAAAGTGTTTTAATGAAAACACCATACATTGTAGAGGGTAATGTAAGTTAAGATTTGAAGGAAAAGAAATAGAGGAGTTATTTATTAATTAAAGTTAAATTAAGTTAAAAAAAAGAGCAGCCAGAAAGCTCAGGGAGTATTTAGGTCTTAGGATTGCAGTGGAAACGTTAATGGAACTTTCCACTCCTAGGCCAGGTCGAGCTTGCATCTAGAAGCTTAGGAACACTGCGCCTGCAGCCAAATCCATTATCGGAGGTAAATTAGTATGCTACCGATATGTCTGATGCAATCTACAAATCAACGCCATACAGCACAGAGACAAGACACTCAGAAATTACATAGATTTAAAAACAGGAAGTGACATTACATTTGAGGTTTAATGGGGACATAGGAAACATTAATGATGGAGCATACCATTCCTGGCAAGTGTCCATGTTTGCTGTAGCTCCGTGGAGAATTTATCTTATCCATACATTGATGCATTATGAAGTATACTTGAACCAAGGGATGGTTGGGAATTACATGAGACCGTCAAGGACTGCCCAGATCCTAGTATGTTAGCTAGAATTAGGAGAATGTTGTGGGTGTGCAACTTTCAGGACGTAGTTGCATGATATGATATGGGTGACAAAGATATATTTGCTTGTATGCTCGCATTTTAATTTCTGCTTGACATATAGAAAAATAGGAAATGTTTTAGCAATTAGAACTAGCCAGGGTTGAGAATAATGAAATGTACTGATTTACAAAAGTCAAAAGACAAAATAAAATTTTCAGTTTAATATGAGGAAGTTCATTTTTTCAGCCAGTCTCAAACAGTAGATATTGAGAAATTTTGAGATATGTGTAAGCCCAAGTATTAATATTGAAACTAAGAAAAGGGGAACTTGACATTTGAATATATTATTACTTATTTTTGAATGAATAAACACAGTTTTAACAATATAATATTGCCATCTTTGTTCTATATAATCAATAATAGAAGTTGATTAATTAAAGTACATGATATATTAAAATAGATTCTTATAAATTGTATTTTATGGGTGCACTTCATTGTCATGTGTATTACTCGAGAATGCATATTGCTATACTTACATTTCATATTCAGCGAGCCCTAGACTTGCTGGAATGGAGAGTGAATGTTGAGAAGGGTTTAGTTAAGTTATCTATATAGATTTAAAGTATGATTTATTACATGTTTATTGTTGAAAGGTTGCACCTACTGTTTGTATGTTCATGGAATGTGTTGGGCACATATTAAGCCCATGCCCAATGCACTGTTAATTGAAATCATATATGGAGAATGTGACATCACTACTAAATTACATGTATTTGCTGGTACCATATGTCCTCTTTTGAGGAATCTGATCAGATAATTAAGATGATTAAAAGGGGTTAAGATAATTGCAAAATATCCATTTTTAAGAGTAACATTTTAACTTGTAGCTGGGGTATTTTCATTATTACAGTTGTTGAAGGTTTGGAAGGTAATTTTCAATATCAACAAATGTACTATATTTCGGATTGATATAATTGCCCTGGGCTCCAAAGTGTTCAATAAATGGCAATATAGTTTTGTAGAAGAGGCTAGGGTGGAGTTATATGTAGGAAAAAATATGTTGTTCAAGATTAATTATAAAAAAAAAGATTGTATGTTTGAAAGGTAATTGTGCTGATGGGCCCATTTGTTGATATTGAAATTAAAGAAATGGGAACATGGCATTGCACAAGGACATTTCCTATTATAAATCAAGGGAATAGAGTTTTGTGCAAATGGTTTTTAATCATGTTTAAGCTGTTTAACAATGCTTGGGGATTTATAAATGTTTGTTTTTTACATCTGGGTTAATACAAAAAAGGGGAAGTATGTGTTCAAAGGAATGGTGGTTAGGAAATATGTGTTCAAAGGAATGGTGGTTAAGAAAGAAAAGGGGAAGTAACTTAAGTTTGTGTAGTTTTATGTATTAAGTAACAAAAGAAAAGAAAAAAATATACCTTTGGATGATAAAAAATATGGGAAAAGGTGTTCGAGAGGAAAATATGGAAACTTTTCTAAATGAAGAATGAATGAAATGGCCAATGAATGTGAAATGGGAAAGTGGTATTGTATTGTGTTTAATGAATGCACAAGGTATTATTTGATTAGTAAAGTATCCAAGTTTGTTTAAGATGTACACAAAAAGATGGTTATCTTATAAGATATTGTGTTCTCTTATATTGGGAGTAGAGGTTACTAGGCCCTTGTTGCTGATAATTACAAAAGATTTGCCTAAAAGTTTCGGGTTAAATTAAAATTTGATAATGGGAATTTGGGTAAAAAATAGGGTAATAAATGTTTGAAGAGTTAGTGAAATTAAGTAATCAGGACCAAAATAAATTGCTGTATATATATATATATATAGAGTCAGTGAAATGCTAAATTTTGAGGGGAACATTTGTTTAAATCACAGTCAGGTTGACTATTCTGGATATATTACTTTTTGAATTCCCAGAAAGTTCAGCTGTAAAGTATTAATGATGTAATGTTGTTTATTCATAAAATTCTTTGTTTTTTACTGATAGTCAGATATGTTTACAAAATTGGGAGGCTGACTTCTGAGTCAGCATATGTGTTTGGGTAAAATGTTCTGTTCTGAGACCCTCAGGTCCACTTGGGTCCCGGGGATAGAACTAAAGGTGTTTGTTTTGTTGAAATCCTTCTGTAATGCTGGATTTGGGAAAAAATGTTTATTTAAATATAGTTAAATATATTGAATCTATATAATGAAAACTGTTGCTGAGAAACATTTTATTTCTGCATGCTTTATTGACTTATGTTTGAATTAATGAGGAATATTATTTTTAATACCTCCAATGGTTAAGGCCTGAATTGATCAGGTAGATTCTGTGGTTATTCATGTTGGATGAGGAGTATCCACCCCAGCCCCACACCCCTAGCCCCATGCACATGAAGAAATTCCCCCCATTTATACCCTATACCTATCCAGATGTCAAGTTACTTGAAGAAATGACTACATCTTTTACATGGAAATCTTCATTGTTCATCTTTGTTGTTCTAATTCCATGGGAGGTGCTGAGATGAGTAAAGGTGGACTCCTGCTGGAAAATGTTCCTGGGAATAACACCTTGAGGGTTAGTCAATGACTCACGCCCAAGGTCTATGAATTCCAGTGTGCACCACAAGGGAGAGATCCAGATGCCAGCCCAAAGACCCAAGTCTAGCCCAATGCATCAGTTCCAATCTGTCTGTGGATGTTGAGCTCTGTTCTTACAAGGAGGCAGGGTTTGGGGTGGAGAATTTTCTGTTTATGTGGATGAACAGAGAATCAAACCAAAGTTTGGAAAAATGAAAATAATAATGTGGACCTTTTCCTTTTTTTGAATTTTATGGACATTCATAAGCCATGCAAGAGACTTCTTTTTGTGTTTTTCTTTGGGACTATTTTTTATTTTGGCCTAAAGGCTGTCATGCCCCTCCCACTTACTTTTATGGACTGTCATGCCCCTTCCCTTTTATATTTCATGGACAATTGCTATTCAGCTGAGATTTTGATATCTACTGATTCTGATGTGTTTATTTTACATGCTTAAGATAGTGGTACATTTATGGGAAAGTACTCCAGGTGAATGTCAGGGGCATATGGGGTGCAACAGGGTTTGTGATTGTCACGTTCGTGACAAAAGAGAGGATTGAAAGTCATGTAAAAAAGCCCCCCTTGTGTTTTGTAATCTAAGGCTCAACTGCTCCTTTGAGTTTATCATTTTTGTTGATCAAGTAAATATATATTGTTGTTTAAAAAGTGAGCTTGTGTTAAAATCGAAACCAGAAATAAGGAACTTATGTGTTGGTCATGGGTTTTAGATTTAGGTGACATAATGTCTGGAGTTATAACTGTCTAGGTGATATAATATAATGTGACATAATGAGTTTGTTTAGATACAGAGATGTAAAGAGTCAATAAATTACTATGATTGGTTGAATGCATGTTAAAAGGAAATATGTTATTTAAAAATGTACCCCTTATTGGTGGAAGATGGTTGGTGACGCCCATCTTTCATTTATACTTAACACCCTGCCTGAGCCAGAATAAATCTGAACAGTGTATGAAGCAACTTGTGTTGTGTCAATTATTTATATATGTTATTTCCTATGCATAGAAGATTTTGAGTGAGTGTAACAGAATCGACTGACAATGAGGTAATTATAATTAGATAATAAGATAATAGTCAGGACTAGTGGTTATAGGTAAAGGTGAGCCTTACAAGCGGTTATATGTGCTTTTTTAATACCAAATCCTATACAACCTCTGCTGATATCTGATGCCAACATATGGCCTTTATGGTTTACGCTTGTGCATGCATGGAATTGACCTTCAGTAAAAGTAATTACTAAGTTTAGGGTAGGAGAAACAATCAGCTCTTGTTTGGCTAAACGCAATCATTAGAATTTTGTGTTTCACTGCGCTTAGGAATCCGAGATTCACCTATAGTGTTAATATTTCAGTGCTGCTACTTAAATAATAAATCCAAAACATTTTGTGACATTAATATTAGTGTACCAACCAATAATCAATTCCACAGTAACGCAACCACTGCTACTATGCAGCAGACAATCATATATCTGCAAGTGATATAATCAAACGTGAAAATACAAAATATTAAAAAATGTCAAAATCATACAAATGAGTCCATACAGCTGTCAACATAACAGTGTATAAATCTTCAAAGTAATTCAATTCAGGAAAGTTTGTGATTAACAGCCAAATCTCTATGCGAGTAGAGCCAGGAATAATACACCTTATACCTACCACCAGTACGTTTAAATAGAGCCGTCTCCCCTATGGAGGTTCACACTGTGGGTAGCTCTAAAACAACTGAGCACTCTCTCTCCAGAACCTCTCAGCTTTATAATGATTAAACAAGAAATGACCTCCGGAGGGTGTGGTCAAAGTGATGCAATTGTTGTCTATAACAGGAATCACTTTGGTGCTGCCATCTTGATATGAGGAGGCTATCAGACATGTGCTAGAGGCTTCACTATACTCACACGGGGGTGCCACAGGATACAGACCACCAACAAGAGTGGCAAGGACTGACATGCTGCGAGTGCGAGGACCCCTGCGGTTGGTACAGGTAGGTTGCGGGTTTTGACAGTGCCCCCCGGAGCGCAAAAGCACAAGACGGCCAGGATAACATCTATGAAAAGAGCGTACAAGTGCAGAAGCATGCACATCAAAAGCAGGAATCCAGGAACTATGTTCAACACTGTAGCCTTTTCTCAACCTCATATTCTTCCTCTCCGTTTACAATAATATGATCAGTAGTAGATAGGGAGCGAGATGGACAAGGATCTGGGACAGCAGGCCTTAACAGAGAAGTATGAAAGACAGGATGAACCCTATAGGAATCAGGTAAACTCAATTTCATTGCAGCGGGGAAAATGTCACATTCAATAGCAAAGGGTCCCACATACCTCTGTCCTAATTTAGACATTTCAGTTTTAGGAACAAGGTGGACAACTCAATCACCTGGTTGGTACTGTGGGGCAGGATCACGGTGTCTGTCTTATACCTAGTCTTGGCATGAGGTATGGTCTTTAGTACTGAAAAGCTCTTCACAATTTCTTCCAAATGATTATTAGCAGCAGGTACAATTTCAGCAACTGGGGATCCAGGCAACATAGTGGGGTGGTAGCCATAATTAGCATAGAATGGGGAGGAGTTAATGGAACTGTGGATTTTTTTATTATATGCAAATTCAGCTAAAGATAGATATGAATCCCAATAATCTTGAAGATAGGTTGTATAACATCGCAGGTATTGTTCTAAGGTTTGGTTGGTACGTTCTGTTTGGCCGTTTGATTGAGGATGAAAAGTGGTTGACAATGAGCATTGGATATGAAGACCCCTACAGAAGGCAACCCATAATTTCGATTTAAATTGAGATCCTCTGTCCATAACAATGGCTTCTGGTAAACCATGAAGACGAAACATTTTTTGTATGAATCAAGTGGCTGTCTGACTGGCAGTAGGTAGATTCTTAGTGGCTATGAAATGAGACATTTTACTAAAATGATCCACTATTACCACTATTCTATTGTAACCATGTGCCAAGGGTAACTCAACAATAAAATCCATTGAAATGCCAGTCCAGGGCCTGGGACGAACAGGCAAAGGCAAAAGAAGACCTCAAAGGTGATTGTGGCTTTCTTTAGCACGTAAACAAACAAAACAGGTAGAAACGTAAGATGTCACATCTTTTAATAAGGAAGGCCACCAGAAGTTTGTTTGAATCAGTTCATGTGTTTTATGTATCATTTCATGACCCCCAATGGGAGTATCATGGAAATATTGTAGTACTTCAGTGATTGCAACAGGAGGGACAGAAACTCTTCCTTTGTAGAATAAAAGTCAATTTTGATAGTTCATTGGGGGGTTTGTGGAAGGTTTATCATTCACATTAGTATGAGATCTGACAGTATCCCATAGTGATGGCATAGTAGCCAAAAAACAGTCTTTATTTAATATGGTAGAAGGTTCAGGAGCTAGAGAAGATGTGTCAGTTCCCATACGAGAAAGGGCATCAGCCTTACCATATCGAGGAACCAGGACTGTAAGTTATCAGCAGGGGGAACGGACTGAGGAAAAGAGCCCATCAGGCTTGATGTGGCTTTAATCTTTTAGCTGTCTGTAAGTATTCAATATTGCGATGGTCTGTTTAAACCGTGATGGGTGTGCTAGTGTCCTCTAGCAGATGTCTCCATTCTTCCAATGCAAGTTTAATTGCTAGTAATTCTTTCTCCCCCACATCATAATTTCTCTCAGCAGGAGTAAAGGAGCGTGAAAAAAATGCCACTGGATGTAGGAGTTCTTTTTAACCGGATCTCTGTGATAGTACAGCACTTGCAGCTGTATCTGAAGCATCCCCTTCAACGTTTGTTGGGCACAGGTAAAATTAGAAAGTTGCGGAAGTAAATAGGTCTCTCAAGCCATCAAAAGCCTGTTGGTCTTGTTCAGTCCATTGAAATTTCACCTTTTGTTTCATGATAGCTGTAATTGGCTGAACAACCTTTGAGAAATTTCATATGAATTTTCTATAGAAGTCATAGAAGCCAATAATACATTGTACCCATTTTTTGTTTGTAGGTACTGGCCAAGATAATATGGCTTGAATCTTGGAGGTGTTCATATGTATCAATATATCATCCAGGTATACTACTACATAGGTGTCTAGAATATCCTGCAGAACATCAATGACAAACCGCTGGAATGTGGCAGGAGCATTGTATAATCCAAATGGCATTACCAAATATTCATAATGTCCATAACGAGAACGGAAAGCAGTTTTCCATTTATCTCCAGTTCTAATCCTCACTAAGTTATAAGCTCCTTGTAGATCAATCTTGCTGTAAATGGTAGCAGATTCAATTCAGGAATTAAAGGCAGTGGATATTTATTTTTAATGGTATTAGCATTTATTGCTCGATAATACACACATGGACGGAGGCCTCGATCTTTTTTCCCTACTAAAAAAATCCCAGCGCCAGCAGGGGATGTAGATGGCCTTATGAAGCCCTTCTTTAAATTTTTGTCAATGTATTCTTTGTAATTCAGGCTCTGCAAGAGGATATGTCCTGCCATAATGTATTGAAGCCCCTGGTAACAATTCAGTAGGACAATCATAATCTCGGTGAGGAGGGAAAGTATCAGCCCCTTTATTCTCAAAAAATCAACAAAGGCCAAATAGTGTAGGAATCTTTGACATATTATTGTCATTAATAGTTGGCTCCAAGGTCAGATTTACAGCTTGAGGTATTAGACAACTAGATAGACAGTGCATAAAATAAAACTTTACTACACCAACTTGCCAATCTACTGCAGAGTTGTGTCTCCGTAAACCAATTTATTCCTAATACCAGCAAAAAAATGGGAGAACAGACAAAGTTATAATAGAGTGTTTCTCTATGGCATGATCCCATGTTATCGGGATGATTACAGTAGAACGGAGCAGGAGACAGCTATGGGACATAGTGCTTTGAAGAGAGATAACAAAACACTGCAGATATATGTGCCCAACTCAAATTTGATGAATCGGGTTTACATCCACTTTAAGATAAAAAACCTTCTGACTTTACAACCCCTTTAAGAGCTAGATTATGTGGTGAGCAGGAGGAAAATAAATATGAAGTAAGGACAAGCAAGGTCAGAAACTAAATTCAATATGAGAAGCAAAGAGAAATTGACCAATGAACTAACATACTTTCTACTTGTTGGTTTCATTGACTGACCTTAAATAGGAAGTTGGACCAGTCAGGATGCATGTCCATACCCACACTCACATCTGGCCATAACCTCTGCAGGTGGAGAGAATGTCTGTACCTGTAGAATAAATGCAACATCAGGAGAGGATAAGTCTGTTATGCAGAAGGACTTGAAGATCAGTGGGACCTAAAAAATGCATCAGAGGAATTCTGAACAAAGGGAACAGAGTGGAAATTAGACAGAATTTTTGATTGATGGATGTGTGTAATATGGGTGGATCGACCTGAGTACAATCAGCCTGCCCATACATGGTTTGAAATTCTGCCAGCTAAATTTTGATCCATGTGTGGCCAGCTTAACATTGCTAAGCCATTGCCTTACAGTTAAAGGCAGCATTGTGTTTCTGATAGGCAGCACAATGGCCAACTGAAGTAGCACACATGGCGGACAACTCTGCTGCTTATTGTGAGGAAAGAGATTAACGTTGTCAGCCGGAAACAGGAAGTTCTGTTGCTGGTTGGATCTCCAGGTAAAAAAGTTTGCAACAGATTCACCAAAATATTATTTGCTTGAGGAAACTCTATACAGAGATACATAGTGCCTAACATACTGAATAATACATTTTGCGTTTATATACAGTTTAACTTCCTTTGTTAAATCCAGATAATTTTAAGTTAAAATAAATGGATGCAATAAAATTATTATTATATTACATATTTTCCTTTCCATTACTTCTGATCTCTGTGTTAAAACTATATTCTAAGGAGCCTTTTCCATGTGGTACTAAAAACATTCAGCAAACGTATTATTTTAATCATAATCTTATTATTTTTCCTGTGGCTTATAGCTTTAAATCTCTTTTTCCTGCCTTGCTACAAGATTGTGCAGCTATACTTGAAGAAATAATGTTTAGTCTAATTCAAAATGATTTAGGACTGAACATTCTAGGTGGTTATTTTCTTGTGCATATGGAGCTTATTTATTTTTAAACTACTACTCTGCCAACTATCCAAAGGGAAGATTAGATACAAAGCCTTAGAGATAGATTGGTAGAAAAGGGAGATCAAGCATCGTGGAACATTATTCTAAAAGTCTCTGCATAAGTCACTTGTAAAAACATCTTGATGGAATCTGAAGTAACTAAGTAAGCCTGTGCTATCAATTTAAAATACATTTCATATGAGTCTTACAGAATACAATACACTTTCTTGACCTGAATACTGATACATTAAAAAATACCTAAATTTCTATATTTTTCTCATTTTACTTTTAGCTGCTGAATGATATCAATAGCATATTGGAGGACTTCAAAACTCAAGAAAAAATGTACTTGATTTATTAAATAGTTGTTTTCCTTATAGTTAGAGCAGATGTCATAATACATATAATATCTGTAAATACAAGAAAAGTAAATAGTGAAGAAGGATACCACTTCAAACTATAATTTTATTATATAAAAATATAAGAGAGGGGCATGTCCGAGCCACTTAGCCATATGGCATCCTGAGCCAGGAATTCTATCAATCCCTGCCTCTGTACAGCAACCCACAGTGATGGCAGTTGTGCTGACATCCGCCGCTAATGCGGGTACCAATGCCCAACACGGAAAGGAACTTGCCAAGGGGAAACCCACACTCAATCAGCCACAAAACTGACTGATTTCTTTCCCAGAACGGCCTCAGGGGGAGACAAGATGGCGCCGACACACAGACCGCGCCACTCCCAGCAGCACAGCTGTCCGTTCTCCTCATAGACACAGAGCTTCAGGCTGAGCTGGAATCAGATGAGGACATCACTGACCAGTCCTCCCCACCGAGGGATCCTAATAAAAGACCTGCTTCCTCTCCACTACAATGTCCACAAAATAAGGCACCAGTAAATAAAAAGCTCTTTATTTCTCCTGCCCACAATTTACCTCAGATTGATGAAAATCCTACCCTGTTAGATGAATATCCAGCCTGACAAACCTGCTTCAACACTTGAACTTAAAGCAATGCTGCGATCGCTTTACAGAGACATGCAATCTGATCTGAACAAAGCAGTCTCCCACACACAGACCCAAATCACACAGATGGCTGAATGCACCGAAGGGCTAGAAACTAAGGTGGGAGAGATGGTACCAGCCCACAATGATTTAGTGGATGCATGCCAGGAACAATCCTGGGAAATGCAGAAACTGAAAGACAAACTTATAGATCTAGAGGACAGATCGAGAAGGAACAATGTTAAAATCAGAGGAATCCTGAATCTGTATCTCAGTCAGAACTGGTTAGCTATTTGCAAACCCTCTTTAAAAAGATTCTACCCTCGGTATCTAAACAAGAGCTTCTCATCGACCGTGCACACCGGCTGGTAAAACCGGCATACCCCCCACCGTCAGTCCCATGCGACGTTATCACATGGGTGCATTTCTTTCATATTAAGGATATGTTTATGTCTACCACTAAGAATCTCAAAATGCTACCAGAGCCATTTGCACGCTTTGCTATTTTAGCTGACATTTTGCCAGCCACTGCAGCTAGGTGAAAAGAGTATCGATCTGTTACTGAAATTCTGCGCAATCAACTGCTCAAACATAGCTGGGGATATCCTACGAAGTTATTAGTGACATGTCAAAACAAACTTATCCCCATTATGACACCAAACAATGGCGTTAAATATCTTACCCAGTGGGGATTCAAGGTGACCCCTCCCACAAACACTAAGAAGAACTACCCCTCTCAGTATCTCACTCAGAATAGGAAGACAACACCTAACACTTGACTTTCTGTTCCTTTCTCTGAAGCTTTTGTCAGCTGCCTACAACTTCTTTTTATCACTTAAAGAGGCGGAGGATATATACTCCTGGTCGATGGTATTTTATCCACTCCTCCATCTGATGACTCTGCTAGGCAAACTCATGGTTCAATCCTCAATTTCTAGGGACTATTGGTCATCCCACTTATATCAGTTACTAGTTCAGTTGTATTCCTATATTACTAAGTTGTTTTTCATGAACATGTTTATATTGAAAAAATGGTTAACCACTTAAGCTCGCTTGTTATGCTAACCTCCATGCAACATTCTCTGGGCAAATCCTTACGAAACTATGGTTAAAATTACCTCTATTAATGCCAAAGGGCTTAATACGCCCTATAAATGCTCTATCCTATGGAAAGAAGCTACACAGCTTCATAGTGATATATTATGCGTCCAAGAGACGCATTTTAAACAATTTAACCCTCCCACATGTAAACATGGCAGTTTTACTCATTACTTTTTGCTAACGCAGAGACTTAAGCCCCGTACACACAATCGGACTTTCCAATGGGAAATGTTGGATGTCATGCTGTTGGCGGAAAATCCGACCATGTGTATGCTCCATCAGACAATTGTTGTCGGACTTTCCACCAACAAATGTTGGCTAGCATGTCTTCAAATTTTCCACCAACAAATGTGTGTTGTCAAATTTTCCGAGCGTGTGTACACAAGTCCGTCGGACAAAAGTCCAAAGTACAAACACGCATGCTCGGAAGCAAGGATGAGCCAGAAGTGGTCAGTCTTATAAACTAATGTTCGTAATGGAGAATTAACATTCGTGACATGGCAAATTACAGTATGAAATCTCCAGATGCAGCGCACAATTCTGTTCTTCTTTAATGAGATAACTGCTTTGCTGGTGATACTGATGGAGTTATTGCAAACACATTTTCAAAGGCTTTTTTTTCTAGTGATTCAGGAATAATATTATTATGATTTTTTTTTTAATTTGGGCAAGTTACCACAACACCATTATCCTGTAGTTTTTAAGATCAAAGATACAACTATTTTGGTGTCCCTTGTATTTTTTAAAATGCAACTGCTTACTCTCAAAATGTCATTTGAAGTAAAACATATAGCCAAGTGTTATTCTACACATTTTTTTTATTGTGCATTAAAAAAATAAAAAAAAATAGACATGCTATCTGCCAATAGAACTTAACCAAAAAGTGAATTATATGCATCCAAAAATATAGAAAATATACCAAATCAAATAAATATTCAACCAAAAAAATAATGTCAAAGCAATAACTCCAAAAACACGTTATATCTCCTCTGATTCCGCAACATGTCTGGTTGACGAACAGCCATTCAGAAACGAACTGAAAAGCACAAAATAATAAGCGCAAACTGAAAAGCACTAAATGAAAAACGCAAAAAGAAAAGCGCAAATCAACACAACTTCTACTAACACGAAATTAGCAGAAGGAGCCCAAAGGATGGCACTAAAGAGCTGAAAAACCACGTAGTACGTTTAGTACGTCACTACGTTCGTAATTGTTGGCCAACATTTGTGGGACCGTGTGTATGCAAGACAAGTTTGAGACAACGCCCTTCGGACAAAATTCCATGGTTTTGTTGTTGAAAGGTCTGATCATGTGTATGAGGCATAAGTCAAAGGGAATACTGATAGCCATCAAACACAATCTCAATTTTCAGTTAGAATCCTCTCTCTCAGACCCAGTGGGTCGATAAATTATTTTAACGGCCACTATAAACAATAGCTTGAAAACCCCATTGAACATTCATGCCCCTAACACTCACTAACGATCCCTTTTCAGAGGATTAAGAGCTAAATCAAAACAATTCTCTCAAGGGCACACTATAATATGTGGGGACTTCAATGAGATCTTGAATGCTGAACTAGACACTTCCAACAAAGCCCAAAAACGATCCTCCACCTTGCCCTCCTTTCTAGAGAATACAAATTTCTTTGATGCTTGGAGATGTTTGCATGACCATGTTCCCGTCTCCTTGGAAATATTTAGCTCACCATTTAACAAAAATACATCGGTATAGCGCCTAAACTCCTCTTTGCTCAGTAATCCTAGATACAAGGACCAGATCAAGTGAGAAATCACATCTTTCTTTCAAATAAACAATACTGAAGAGGTAGATAAGTTTATTCTGTGGAACACGCACAAAGCTGTCATGAGGGGTTTACTTATCAAGTTGGGTGCATACGAAAGGAGGAGGAGAAACAAAGAATTATCCAACTTACTACACCAAATTCAAACTTTAGAGAAAAAACACAAATCTTTAAAGATACTAACAACGCTAAAGCTCTCCATGAATTATGGCAGACCCTAGCTGGCTACCTTATTAACCAATATAAGCATACACTTAAAAGATCCAAACTAAACTTTTACACCCAAGAGAACAAAACTAGTGCCCTGCTAGCTAACCAAGTAAAACAGAAACTAAGAAAATCCAATGTACCCTTTCTGAGGGATCCTCACAAGGGATTGATTACCAACCCGTTAGAGTTTGAAAACACCTTTAGAAAATTCTATGCCTCTCTATACAACCTCAAAGACACCCCGAACTTCCAACTTCCTACACAATCTCAAATTGATTCCTTTTTAGGCTCAATGCACCTCCCCTCACTGTCAGTTTCACAACCGACCTCTCTATCTGCACCTTTTACGAGCAGCGAAATACACAAAGGTAACCGTGACCTCGCTCCAAATAAATCACCTGGTCCAGATGGTTATTCCAACGAATACTATAAAACATGTTTGGATATCCTATCTCTGAGCACTGTAGCCAACCAAGCAGCCAAGGATTTTTTCCCAAGGAGTCCTTAGAGGCCCTTATAGTTGCAATTCCAAAACCTGGGAAAACACCTTCAGATCCCACAAACTTTAGACCCATCTCCCTACTGAATAGTGACATAAAAATGTATGCTAAAGTACTGGCCACCAGACTACAACCCCTTATAGGATCACTAATACACCCAGACCAAGTAGGCTTTATTGGAGGCAGACAGGCACCTGATGGCACAAGACGATTGATTGATCTGATTCAATGGACAGAACACCATCAAATGTCTTCTCTGTTGTTATTCCTTGATGCGAAGAAGGTACATTGGGGATATGTTAAACAAGTATATAGCAAATTTGGACTTACTGGACCCTTTTGGAGAAACCATTATGGCCTTATATTCTGTCTCTAGTGCTAAAGTATGGATTTCTGGCATGCTGTCTGACCCATTTCAGATAACTAAAGGCACTAGACAGGGCTGCCTGTTGTCACCCCTAATTTTTGCTCACGCTATTGAGCCATTAGCAGAGTCCATCCGCATTTTCAAAATGATTGAGGGCATACAGGTGAGTAGAGAGGAACATAAACTCGGTTTATATGCCAATGACATCTTGATCGCTTTAACAGAACCCCTCTCTTCACTGCTGGTGCACTTCAAAACATCCCAAAAACATTTAGCACCATATAACTTTATAAGATTAGCAAAATCTAAATCATTCACACTCCATTAACTTCACTATCCTTGCTTATCCCAAACCTAAACACTTCATCCTGGAACTGTCAAGGACTCACTCTGTTAGCCGTCATGTACACACAACAAACGCTACGTTCATTTTGTTACTTACACAAGAACTGCAATATTCCACACAAAACTTCTACAAATATTTACAGCTTCACCATTTTCTGGCATCTTCGGAAAGAGGAGATGATCCTTTCTTACAGGGTTTATATTCATTTTATAAATCTGAAAGAACGTCAAAAGGAGGAATATCACTGATCTACACCTCTCTATACTCTAAGGCACTTCCGGAAAAACTTCCAGCCATGATAGCATGGGAATGAGACTTAGAGATATCACCTACTACTAGGGATGAGCTGAACACCCCCCTGTTCGGTTCGCACCAGAACAGGCAAAAAATTTGTTTTAACATATGAACACCGTTAAAGTGTATAGGACACGAACATGAATAATCAAAAGTGCTAATTTTAAAGTCTTATATGCAAGTTATTGTCATAAAAAGTGTTTGGGGACCTGGGTCCTGCCCCAGGGGACATGGATCAATACAAAACAAGTTTTAAAAACAGCTGTTTTTTCGGGAGCAGTGATTTTATTAATGCTTAAAGTGAAACAATAAAAGTGTAATATTACTTTAAATTTCGTACCTGGGGGGTGTCTATAGTATGCCTGTAAAGGGGCGCATGTTTCCCGTGTTTAGAACAGTCTGACAGCAAAATGACATTTCAAAGGAAAAAAAGTAATTTAAAACTATATAGTTACATAGTTACATAGTAGGTGAGGTTGAAAAAAGTCCATCAAGTCCAACCTATGTGTGATTATGTGTCAGTATTACATTAAATATATGTATGTTGTGGTCATTCAGGTGCTTATCTAATAGTTTCTTGAAGCTATCGATGCTCCCCGCTGAGACCACTGCCTGTGGAAGTGAATTCCACATCCCTGCCGCTCTTACAGTAAAGAATCCTCTACGTAGTTTAAGGTTAAACCTCTTTTCTTCTAATTTTAATGAGTGGCCACGAGTCTTGTTAAACTCTCTTCTGCGAAAAAGTTTTATTTCTATTGTAGGGTCACCAGTACAGTATTTGTATATTGAAATCATATCCCCTCTCAAGCGTCTCTTCTCCAGAGAGAATAAGTACAGTGCTCGCAACCTTTCCTCATAACTAAGATCCTCCAGACCCTTTATTAGCTTTGTTGCCCTTCTTTGTACTCGCTCCATTTCCAGTACATCCTTCCTGAGGACTGGTGCCCAGAACTGGATAGCATACTCTAGGTGCGGCCGGACCAGAGTCTTGTAGAGTGGGAGAATTATCATTTTATCCCTGGAGTTGAACCTCTTTTTAATGCATGCCAATATTCTGTTTGCTTTGTTAGCAGCAGCTTGGCATTGCATGCCATTGCTGAGCCTATCATCTATTAGGACCCCCAGGTCCTTTTCCATCCTAGATTCCCCCAGAGGTTCTCCCCCCAGTGTATAGATTGCATTCATATTTTTGCCACCCAAATGCATTATTTTACATTTTTCTACATTGAACCTCATTTGCCATGTAGTTTCCCACCCCATTAATTTGTTTTAGATCTTTTTGCAAGGTTTCCACATCCTGCGGAGAAGTTATTGCCCTGCTTAGCTTAGTATCGTCTGCAAATACAGAGATTGAACTGTTTATCCCATCCTCCAGGTTGTTTATGAACAAATTAAATAGGATTGATCCCAGCACAGAACCCTGGGGAACCCCACTACCCACCCCTGACCATTCCGAGTACTCCCCATTTATCACCACCCTCTGAACTCGCCCTTGTAGCCAGTTTTCAATCCATGTACTCACCCTATGGTCCATGCCAACTGACTTTATTTTGTACAGTAAACATTTATGGGGAACTGTGTCAAATGCTTTTGCAAAATCCAGATACACCCCATCTACGGGCCTTCCTTTATCTAGATGGCAACTCACCTCCTCATAGAAGGTTAGTAGATTGGTTTGGCAAGAACGATTCTTCATGAATCCATGCTGATTACTGCTAATGATACCGTTCTTATTACTAAAATCTTATATATAGTCCCTTATCATCCCCTCCAAGAGTTTACATACTATTGATGTTAGGCTAACTGGTCTGTAATTCCCAGGGATGTATTTTGGGCCCTTTTTAAATATTGGTGCTACATTGGCTTTTTTCCAGCTGGTACCATTCCAGTCAGTAGACTGTCTGTAAAAATTAGGAACAATGGTCTGGCAATCACTTGACTAAGTTCCCTAAGTACCCTCATATGCAAGCCATCTGGTCCTGGTGATTTATTAAAAAAACAAGAAAAATAGCCCTGGGACTTTAGATGAGGTGAGAGAGGTTTAGCCAATGTCCACAGTGAACACTGAGACAAAATCAATTTATTCATTTCAAAATGTTATGTAACTGAGCGGTAACAACAATGATTGTGAGTTACCAGGCATAATAGCCAATGTACACAACACAGATGAACGTAAATATACAAAGATTTATTACAAATGTTATACATCAATGAGCAACAATAAAACTTGAAAATTGCTGGGTCAGTAAGTACACATACAAAATAAGATGATAAAATGTACATACATGTGGACAGGGAAGTATGTAAACATAATGCAGACATCAATAATACCCAGCATGTACCGGCATAAAATAAGCATCAATAAAGCCCTATGCATTTCGCGAGACCCTGCTCGCTCTTCAGGGGCAGATGCATGAATGTTGTATCTGCAATGTAAGTAATAAAATCAATAAATGTATGTGGTTGGTAAATGGGGGCAGATGGAATGATTAGCAAGAGAGGCCTGATGCAGAGACCTCATACTTACCGGAGTCTGAGATGAATCGCCAAACGCTGGATATCGAGATGGCAGCAGTGTAATGCATCCAGCTCGGGAGCTGAGGAGGCGGAACAAAACAAAGGCCGCAATAGGGGAACATCCGGAGGATCAGCACGGACTGGATAGGGGTATTTCTCACTGCGGTCTCCACTTAGCTCCTTAACATTGTGTCTGGAAAATGTCTGCAAGGATGCATATATATCAGAGGGCATCATAACTGCAAAATGAACTTATTGTATAGGGTTCTAAGCTTTAATTTATATATACATAAAGATGTAAGTGAGTGAATTAAGGTTATAAGAGTATCTTGGTATGAACAAACTAACTGAGATATGGAATATAGTAAATGCATGAATGCATAGTTATAAAACTGGTATGGGCAGAGAGACTACGGGGCAATGTAGAATGATATAGTATTACATGTGTATAAAAACAATGTAACAAACCCAATGGGTGTCAGGAAAGTAAAAAAGTTGTACCTCAATAGGAGTGAAAAACATCCAATGGTTGTCAGTTTGTTCTTAGAGATGTGACAGCTCTATCCAATCGCCAAGTAATGAATCAGAATCCCAACCGTGCTGAACATCCAGATATACCCACAAGACCCCGAAGGCTACACCCCCAGCGTCATGTACGGGCGGTGACGCATGGGCGTCCAAAAGACATCCACCATCAAAGGGGGGTGCACAGATGCAACAACCACCCAACCGTCCGGGATGACCCACACAGCCCACACCTGAGTTACCTCAGGGAGACGTCAGTGTATGGGCGTGGAAAACATGGCGCCGATGTGCAGGTGGCCACCCCCGTCAACAGACAGGATAGGACAGCAAGAGATCAAGAACAGAGCTCCCCTATGCACATCGCAGCCCCCGAGCTGGATGAAAACCACTGCCACAAAAGACCACCAGCGAAAGGGGAACAGCTCAGCCCAGCAAGGCCCCCTGGGAGCAGTATGCAAATATAACTGGCCAAAGAGTGATAATACATTAGATGTAATATGGACAAAGGCTAATGGTAACAACAGACCAGTGTGTGGGCTGAATGGGTGTCTTCCACCCGGGTTCAATCAAAAAAAGGAAGATTAAGGTCTGGTGTGACCCCTCTGACACCTCCATCCCTAATAGTGCACAAAAAAACAAGAAAAATAGCCCTGGGACTTTAGATGAGGTGAGAGAGGTGATTTATTAATGTTAAGTTTCTCAAGTCTAATTTTAATTCTGTCCTCTGTTAACCATGGAGGTGCTTCCTGTGTTGTGTCATGAGGATAAACACTGCAGTTTTGGTTACTGAAGCCCCCCGAATCACTCGTGAAGTCTGAGGAAAAGAATAAATTCAATACCTTCACCATCTCCCCATCCTTTGTAACCAGATGTCCTTCCTCATTCTTTATGGGGCCAATATGGTCTGTCCTCCCTTTTTTACTGTTTACAAACTTAAAGAATTTCTTGGGATTTTTTTTGTTCTCCTCCGCTATGTGTCTTTCATGTTCTTAGTCATCCTAATTGCACCCTTACATTTCTTGTTGCATTCTTTATAAAGTCTGAATGCTGAGGATGATCCCTCAACCTTGTATTATTTGAAGGCCTTCTCCTTTGCTTTTATATGCATTTTTACATTGGAGTTAAGCCATCCAGGACTTTGGTTCGCTTTTTTAAATGTATTACCCAATGGGATACATTGGCTAATGCCCTTATTTAATATGCTCTTAAAGCAAACCCATCTCTCCTCCGTATTCTTTGTTCCTAATATTTTATCCCAATTTATACCTTTTAGCAAGGTTTGTAGTTTAGGGAAGTTGGCTCTTTTGAAATTCAGTGTCTTTGTATTCCCTTTATGTTTCCTATTTGTGTGATTTATACTGAAACTAATTGACCTGTTACCTAAATTGCCCTGTATTTCCACATCCGTGATCAGGTCTGTATTGTTGGTAATCAGTAGATCCAGTAATGTTTTATTTCTAGTTGGTGCGTCTGCCATCTGACCCATAAAATTGTCCTGCAAGACATTAAGGAACTGGCGAGCCTTAAATGACTGCGCGGTTCCCTCCGCCCAGTCTATGTCTGGATAATTAAAATCCCCCATTATGATAACACTTCCCATCCTTGCTGCTAATCCAAATTGTGATAGGAGATCTGTCTCCACTTCCTCCCTCAGGTTAGGGGGCCTATAGCATACTCCCAGTATTATTTTCCCCTTAGCTTCATCCCTTTGGAGCTCTACCCATAAGGATTCCACCTCCTCCCTAGCTCCCTCAGTGATGTTATCTCTCACATTCACTTGTACATTATTCTTGATATATAGGCATACCCCTCCCCCTTTTTTACCCTCTCTATCCTTGTGGTAAAGGGTATACCCTTGAATGTTTGCCAGCCAATCATGAGAGCTGTTGAACCAGGTCTCTGAAATTCCCACAAAATCCAAATCCCCCTCGTAGAACAGTACCTCTAGTTCACCCATCTTGTCCGCTATGCTCCTGGCATTGGTGAACATGCCACATAGTTTAGACCAGTCGCATATTGTCCTCGTATTGGGTGTTTCGAGATTGCAACTCGGACTTGCTACTATACTTACCTTGTGTTTTTGTGCTTTGGTCAACCTACCACTAATGCCCCCAATACCACCCTCTGGAATATCTTCCGCACTGACTATTTCTACCTCTGGACCCTCCCCCCATCGCCTAGTTTACAAACCCCTCTAACTTTTTGGCCATCTTCATTCCCAGCAGATCTGCACCCTCCTCATTTAGGTGCAGTCCGTCCCTTCTATAGTACTGGTTATTGACTGAGAAGTCGGCCCAGTCCTTCAGGAACTAAAAAGGAAATGCTGCGCTATCTAGTGAGACAAACTAAAAAACAATAGCTGCTAGCACACAACAAACCAAGTTCCCAAAATGTAAAATAATATAGTGCAGCGCTAAACCTACATGCATAAATATAATATAGTGTACTCGTATGAAACAAAGTGACATATAATAACAAGCATCAAAAATATATATAAGCAGTGACCTGCTACAAATGGACAAAATAATGTCTATGCAAGATGTGACAAACGCAAACGTCCATAAATAGTGAGGTAGGTGGAAGTCTTCTCCAAAAAAGTGAGGGTACCATGTAACCTTGGGGGACTATGGACACTCGAATGGGAAGGCGGCCACAAATACCAAAGTACACGAAACTTCAAGAAGAAAAGATGGGTACCCTTACCGGATCAGTAGGATGCATCTACCGTATGGCAGTGCGTCTATCAGGCATAAGGGGGTGTTTTGTCCAGGATATCCAGCCGGATGGCGTCCTCTAGGTCTCGATCACCAATGAGGGGTGGTTGTCTTGGGCAGACGTTAGACCTCCGGTGCACCCGATCTCCAGTTCTGGAACGGGTAGGTCAAGAGAGGATAATTCTCAGTGGGCCCATGGAGGAAGAAAAAGGGGAACTCCACATAGTGTAGATCAAATGGGGTTTTTAATGTCCAAAAAAAACATACAAAATACAGGTGATCACGAACAGATAAAAGGTATAAAAGATGGCAATGTGGGAAGCTGAGAGAGCTGGCCCAAAAGCCCAAAAACGTGCACTCGCAGGCCACTCATAGACCTACGTGCACTCGCAGACCTACGTGCACTCACATGCCACTCGCAGACCTACATGCACTCGCAGACCTACGTGCACTCACAGGCCACTCACAGACCTACGTGCACTCGCAGACCACTCACAGGCCACTCGCAGACCTACATGCACTCGCAGACCTACGTGCACTCGCAGACCTACGTGCACTCGCAGACCACTCACAGACCACTCACAGACCTACGTGCACTCGCAGACCTATGTGCACTCGCAGGCCACTCGCAGACCTACATGCACTCACAGACCTACGTGCACTCGCAGACCTACGTGCACTCGCAGGCCACTCCCAGGCCTAAGTGCACTCACAGGCCTACGCGCTTCAGGTCTTGGTTACAGATTGCCCTCTCTGTCCTTCTAAGAATTGAGTCCCCTACCACCAGAATCTGTCTTTCCTTTCCCTTCACTGCCCCCCCACTCTCACTGGAGGGGTTCTTCCCCTGGCAGCTAGGAGAGTCCCTCAGCTCCAGCAGTGCTGGTCCCTGACTGGTTTCACCAATGTCACTCAATGGAGCGTACTTATTGGGATGCTCCAGTCTTGCATCGGCCTCGCTGGCACTTCCCCCTCTACCCTTCCTGACTGTCACCCATCTAATCTTTTCTAGTGCCTGCACCTCTTTGTCTCCACCTGCCTCTGTGCTGGCCCCTGCTGTGTACATTCCTGGCTCTCCTTTAGTATGGAGGGACTTCTCAGTGCTGACAGTTGCTTCCCCGGATGATCAAGGAACGCATACATGCAGCAAGGTGTACAAAGAGTCGCCTCTCCACACCCGCCGAGCATCGCACCTATTAAATTTAGTGAGGATTGGGGATTTTACCCTGTCCAAATTACCTAACAGCTAGCTTCCTGGCATTAATACTCAAGACAATACACAGGTACACAACATGACAATACACAGGTACTCGCAGACCTACGTGCACTCGCAGACCTACGTGCACTCGCAGGCCACTCACAGACCTACGTGCACTCGCAGGCCTCTCACAGACCTACGTACACTCGCAGACCTACGTGCACTCGCAGGCCACTCACAGACCTATGTGCACTCGCAGACCTACGTGCACTCGCAGGCCACTCACAGACCTACATGCACTCACAGACCTACGTGCACTCGCAGACCACTCACAGACCACTTGCAGACCTACATGCACTCGCAGGCCACTCGCAGACCTACATGCACTTGCAGACCTACATGCACTCGCAGACCACTCACAGACCACTCGCAGACCTACGTGCACTCGCAGACCTATGTGCACTCGCAGGCCACTCGCAGACCTACATGCACTCGCAGACCTACGTGTACTCGCAGACCTACGTGCACTTGCAGGCCACTCCCAGGCCTAAGTGCACTCCCAGACCTACGTGCACTCGCAGGCCTATGTGCACTCGCAGGCCTACGTGCACTTGCAGGCCACTCGCAGACCTACGTGCACTCGCAGGCCTACGTGCACTCGGACCTTTGAGCAATTAACCACTCACCTTAATTGGTAGTCTGAAGGAACCAGGAAAAAAATAAAAAAACTTTTAAAAAGTGACAGAAAAAGGTGATTGAAAAGCTAAAAGGAAAAGCCCCAAAAATGCAACCCAGCAATCAAAAAGCAACACTTATTTACTCTCCACTCAAGGTCCCCCTTTGGTTTTAACTCACCACTTAGACCAGTTCCACTTGCACAGAGTTCCAACAGCCTCACAAATGAGCAGGCTCACTATGAGTCCTACACAAGGTTATATAGGCCTCGAGGACCTTTGAGCAATTAACCACTCCCCTTAATTGGTAGTCTGAAGGAACCAGGAAAAAAAAATAAAAAAAAAATTAAAAAATGTTTAAAAAGTGACAGAAAAAGGTGATCGAAAAGCTAAAAGGAAAAGCCCCAAAAATGCAACCCAGCAATCAAAAAGCAAGACTTGTTCACTCTCCACTCAAGGTCCCCCTCTGGTTTTAACTCACCACTTAGACCAGTTCCACTTGCACAGAATTCCAACAGCCTCACAAATGAGCAGGCTATTAATGAATTGCCGGTCCGACAATACACAGAAAAGTTCTTTGATAAAAATGGCGTGGAAATTCCCCACAGGGGAACAATGAAACCAAAATTTAAAAAAAATGGCATGGGGGTGCCCCTAAATTTCATACCAGGCCCTTCAGGTCTGGTATGGATATTAAGGGGAACCCCGGCCAAAATTATAAAAAAAAAATGGCGTGGGGTCCCCCTCAAAATTTATACCAGACCCTTCAGGTCTGGTATGGATTTTAAGGGGAACCCCGTGCCAAAATTTAAAAAATGAATGGTGTGGGGTCCCCCCAAAAATCCATACCAGACCCTTATCCAAGCACGCAACCTGGCAGGCCACAGGAAAAGAGGGGGGACAAGAGAGTGCCCCCCTCCTGAACCATACCAGGCCACATGCCCTCAACATTGGGAGGGTGCTTTGGGGTAGCCCCCCAAAGCACCTTGTCCCATGTTGATGGGGACAAGGGCCGCATCCCCACAACCCTTGCCTGGTGGTTGTGGGGGTCTGTGGGCGGGGGGCTTGTCGGAATCTGGAAGCCCCCTTCAACAAGGGGACCCCAGATCCTGGCCCTCCCCCCTGTATGAAATGGTAAGGGGGTACCCTACCATTTCACAAAAAAAAGTCAAAAATGTTAAAAATTACAAGACACAGTTTTTGACAATTCCTTTAATTAAATGCTTCTTTCTTCTAGCGTCTTTCTTCTATCTTCTATGGAGCTGCCAAAATGCATGCATGCTGGGGAGTAGGGATGAGCCGAACACCCCTCGGTTCGGTTCACACCAGAACCTGCGAACGAACCGAAAATTTACACGAACGTTAGAACCCCATTGACGTCTATGGGACTCGAACGTTCGAAATCAAAAGTGCTCATTTTAAAAGCTAATTTGCATGGTATTGTCGTCCCAATGCAAAAAAAGTTTGAAAAACGTCAGTTTTTTCGGGAGCAGTGATTTTAATGATGCTTAAAGTAAAAAAAAAAAGTGAAATATTCCTTTAACCACTTCTGCCCCCGAAGAATTTACCCCCTTCCTGACCAGAGAACTTTTTACAATTTGGCACTGCGTAGCTTTAACTGATAATTGCGCGGTCATACAATGCTGTACCCAAATTATATTTGTGTCCTTTTGTTCCCACAAATAGAGCTTTCTTTTGATGGTATTTGATCACCTCTGCGGTTTTTATTTTTTGCGCTATAAACGTAAAAAGACCGAAAATTTTGAAAAAAAAATATTTTCTACTTTTTGCTATAAAAAAATCCAATAAACTCAATTTTAGTCATACATTTAGTCCAAAATGTATTCAGCCACATGTCTTTGGTAAAAAAAGTCAATAAGCTTATATTTATAGCATCTACAAACCAGGGTACATTTTCTGGAATTTTTTTTTTTCAAAACTTTTTATTGAATTTATTGCATATTACAAGTTCACCAGTAATACAAAGCATACAGTTGCAGTAAGTAGAGATACAGGTGATTGATGCGTATAAACATACTTTTGCAATAGGTTGACAAACCGTATGAGGGTAACAATGAAGTCAATAAATGAAATATAATATATATAGAAAAAAAAAAAAAAAACATGAAAGGCGGGTTAAATGTTTCTAGGCCGTAGGCGATCAACGTAAGTGGGAAGTCAGGATGAGTTGCCTGTGGTGTAGAAACAGAGATAAAAAGGAACGAGAGAAACATTCAGTCGATCGGAAGTGCTCATAGACATTGCCCCCTTGTACATTGAGTCTGGCATTGTGTGTGGCGGGAAGAGTAAGGAAGATATGTCCACACCGTGGAGTTTTTGCCCCCTCTCCGTTCACCCCGAACGGGAGCAGAAAGATGAAGAGTTTAAGCAGGGATATGGGGCTTCGTAGGTTGGGACAGAATCGTTTTAATGTGGGGAGGAGGGTGTGGGCTGGAGAGGGGGGGGGCGATGGCGGTTGAATAGGTGGAGGGGACCTGAGTTGGAAGACAGTTAGGCGCTTTCAGGGTGCCGGTGTTGATGGTGTAGGTAGAACGTTCTGCATGGGGGATTGCCGATAGTGTAACCAGCACGCCCATGTAGTATTGTATTTGGTCGGGTTGTCATGGGCTTGGCATATAAGTTGTTCCATGTTGGCTATTTTGTCTACCCTACGGATCCAGTCCTGTACCGTTGGGGGTGTGGGATTCCTCCATAAGGCGGGAATGCATAGATTGGCTGCATTGATTAGGTGCAAAGTCAGGGACTTTTTATAGGAACTGCACGATATAGAGTTATGGTGAAGTAAATAGTTGGCTGGTGAGAAGGTTGGGGTGTACGTGGTGATGTGGGAAATGAGTCGGTGAATTTCTGACCAGAATGGTTGTAGAAGGGTGCACTCCCACCAGATGTGAAGTAGGGTACCGCGAGATGCCTTGCATCTCCAGCACATCGGGGTTATGGTGGGGTGATAGTGATGGACTTTGTCTGGTGTCCTATACCATTTCGAAAACAGTTTATACCTATTCTCTTGGGTGGAGACGTTGATGGAGCCCTTGTGCATGATGGTAAAAATTCGGTCCCATTCTAATGGTGTGAGGTCTATGGATAAGTCGTGTTCCCAATGTCTCACTATTTTGTCCTCTTTGACTTTGTGTCCGGAGAAAAGGAGAGAGTAGATAGTTGAAATTAGGCGACTTTTGGGTTCTGTGTTAGAACAGAGAGTTTCGAGCTGTGAGAGTTCCCTGTGCCAAGAAGGATTGCGGTGATGAGATTGGAAGAAGTGTCTCAGTTGTAGATACTTGTAGAAAGGTATGTCGTGGTTCGGTAAGTGTGCAGTTAGGGTGGGGTGGGGTAGGAGGGTCCCGTTCACGAAGAATTCATGTGCTCTGGCTCGTGAGGGGATGGTTTCAGTAGTTGGATCTTTCAGTTTCAAGCCCGGGGGGAAGTCTGGGTTGTCAACTAAAGGGGTCATTGGGCCTGGCGCGGGGATAAGTGCAAGCGATTTGCATGCCAATTTGAATATCGAAAGGGTAGCACCAATGAACGGGTGTGATAAGAGTTCTGTAGTCATGCGAGTGTGGGTGATCCAGGGTAGGTCAGCTATGTGGGAGTGTGTAAAGGAGTCTTCGATCTGAATCCAGTCTTTGGAAGAGCAATGGACGTGCCAGTCCACCAGTCTGGTCAGGTGGCAAGCCCACTGGTATTTTTGAAGGTCCGGGAGACCCAGGCCTCCCAGTTGTTTGGGTAAAACTAGTCTTTCCCAGCTAAGTCGCGGGCGCTTGACGGACCATACAAAGGATCTGCATATAGTTTTGTAGGAAGCCAAGAAAGAGGATGGAAGCTTGATCGGTATGGCTTGGAGGAGGTAGAGGATTCTGGGTAAAACGTTCATTTTTATTACCGCTATTCTGCCCATCCAAGAGAAAGAGCCTAGGTGCCACTTCTGGAGATCATTTTGGACGGACTTAAGTAACGGCAAGAAATTTTTGGCGTATAGATCTTTTAAGTTGCTAGTGATTTTAATGCCCAGATAGGATATTTCGGAGTTTTCCCAAGCAAATGGGAAGTTGAGCTTGCATAAGTTGACAGATTTGGGTGGTAGATTGATTGAGGGCTTTAGATTTTTCGAAATTGATTTGTAGGTTGGATAGGGATTTGAAAAGGACAAAGTCAGCCAGAAGGTTGGGGAGAGTTGTGATAGGGTCAGTGAGAAAAAGTAGGATATCATCGGCATAGGCAGCCAGCTTGTTTTGTTTATGATGGATGTCTATGCCTTTGATATTGGGATTAAGTCTTAGCTTGCATAGCATGGGTTCCATGGTCAGTATAAATATTAGAGGGGATAGGGGGCAACCCTGGCGCGTTCCATTGGATACAGAGAAGGCGTCCGACAGTCCCCCGTTAATCCGGAGTCTGGCCTTCGGGGAGGCGTAAAGGGCTAAGATCATTTGGAGCATGCGGGGTGGTAGTCCTATTGCACGTAACGTAGCCTCCATGTAATCCCAGGCCACCCTATCGAACGCCTTCTCTGCATCCAACGAGAGGAAGAAACCACGTGTGGAAGATTTAGAGAGCCAATGATGGATGTTTAGGGCTTTCGTGGTGTTGTCTCTCGCCTCCCGGCCCGGGACGAAACCAACCTGTTCAAGCGAGATCAAATTTGGGATGAAAGGGAGGATTCGGTTGGCTAATACTTTGGCATAAAGCTTTAGATCCACATTTAGTAATGAAATGGGGCGGTAGTTGGTGACCAATGTGGGGTCTTTGCCATGTTTAGGGATGAGGGTGATATGAGCTTCAAGTAAGTCCGTATGTGTGGGCGAGTTTTGTGAGAGGTTGTTGAGGGCTTTGGCCAGGTGTGGTAGAAGCAGGGTTGGGAATGAATTGTAGTAGCTCACCTAAAAGCCGTCTGGGCCTGGGCTTTTGCCCGTTTTCATTTGTTTTAGTGCGAGGGAGAGTTCGTCAGTAGAAATTGGAACGTCCAGAGTCTGTGAATCTTCTGGGGAGAGAGGGGTCGGGCCGAATTGCATTAGGAAGTCATTAATGGCTTTTAGTCGGTCAACTTTTGATGTAGAGGGTTGGGACGATGGAAGGTTGTAGAGGTTGGAGAAATATTGCGCAAATTGTGACGAGATGCCTTCGTTAGTAACCACTGCCTCACCCCTGGTGTTGTTAATTTTGTGGATGGTGTGTGAAGCCTTTTTGGATTGGAGGGCCCGCGCTAGGAGTTTGCCGGCTTTGTTGCCAAACTCATAGTATAATTTTTGTGTCATTGCGAAGTTACGCTTCGGTTTGGCGTTTAGTACTTCCAACAGGTCTTCCCGCGCTTTGGACAGTTCGGAGAGGGTAGCCGTAGCTAGGGAGGCCTTGTGTTTTTGTTCGAGTGAGCGAATGTGCGCGGTTAATTCAGCAATGCGGGCGGTGTGAAGTTTATTTCGGTGAGATGCCAGTGCGAACAATTCACCGCGAATGACACATTTGTGTGTGGCCCAGGTGACAGTCGGTGTTACGTCAGGTGAAGAGTTCTCCTTAAAGAAGTTTGATATACATGTGGTTAGTGCTTGAATATTAGTCTCGTCATTGAGCAGTGAGTTGTCAAGGCGTCAGATTCGTGTCTTCCGACATAGTGAGGTCAGTTGTAGGGTCATGGAGATGGGGCTGTGGTCCGAAAGTATGGCTGGCTCAATGGCAGCTTTGGTAAGGTTCGATAGGTCAGGTTGGGAGAGAAAGAAGTGGTCAAGTCTAGAGTACTTGTTATGTGGAGCTGAAAAGAAAGTGTAATCTTTATCTTTTGGGTGTAACGTACGCCACGTATCATGGAGTAGTAAGGTGTTAAGCTGTTGTTTGATTGCCCGTAAAGCCTTGTAAGGTAAAGAGGATGTGCCGTTCGATGTGTCCATCACTGGGGTCAGTGGCACGTTAAAATCGCCGCCGAGAACGAGTGTACCGGACTGGAAGCTGGATAGTAGTTGGATGGTGTTGCGAAAGAAAGAGACTTGGCCTGAGTTGGGGGCGTAGATGTTGGCAATAGTCAGTGGCGTGTGATATAAGGTGCCCTTTATAAAGAGGAAACGGCCTAACGGATCTCTCTGGACGTCCGTCACTTGGAAGGGACAATTTTTCGAGATGAGGATGGTCACCCCTTTCGATTTAGCATCTACATTAGAGGAGTGGAAGGCAGTGGGGAAGTGTCGGTTTCCGAGTTTGGGGATGGAGTCCGTTCGGAAGTGGGTTTCTTGTAAAAGTGCAATGTGTGTTTTAGATTGTTTCAGAGAGTACAGGAGTTTAGATCGTTTTTCAGGTGTGTTGAGGCCCCTGATGTTCAGAGAGTATAGTTTGAGAGTTTGGTGTTGAGGCTGTCCGTCCACCCGAGGTGGGTCCATGACTTGTGGATTCACCATTGGAAGGGTGTGCGGAGGTTAGGATAAAGGGAAGGGTGGGGGGGTTGTGGGAAGCGGAACAGGAGCCGATTCGAGCGTGGATCTGAGCTGTGGGTAACTATCCGAAGAGGCGTGGAACAAAGTTTCCAACAGCCTTGAGGGTACGGGATCGGAGTAGTACGGGACGTGTGCGGCGCGCAAATCCCAATTAAGGGAGCAGTGCACCGACACAGCCCCATGTGGGGGTTGACCTATACCAGGGCAGGGAGAGAACGATATTGGTAAGGAAGAGGAGTGTGGACACGAGCTGCCGCCATAGGATTGGTTGATAGCGACAGGGTCGAGGCGATGGTTGCCACTGTAGCCCAGCTAGACCTTATACGGTCCTTGGTGGGGATCATAGGGCTCAGGTATGTTTAGTGGACTATTATGTGCAGGTTATGTGCGGTGGGAACTAGAATCGTTGGTTCGGCTGCCAATGTGTCGTGTGTGGGTAAGAGAGCAGCAAGCCTAGGGACGAAGCACTTGTCCCTGTCTGTAGGGGAGGGTTGAAACTGAGCCCCGCTCCCTCTGCCTGGACAGATGTGGTCGCCAGTAAGAAGGGGAGGGGGGATTCGGCCGGTGGTTTGCTGCAGTTATGGAGAGTGGGATATGGGAGGGTTGGGTCAGAAGATGCGGCCCAGATGCTGGGAGAGGGCCGCTCGTACCGCCACCCTATTGATTGGTAAGCCAGACCTATATGCGTTACATTCCCACTACGGTAGGCCAGGCATGTGTAGAAACCCATATTGCGGTTTGCTAATGAAATTATACAATTAACAGTAAAAATGCACAAGACATGTGAACTTGAGAGGTGTGTGAGCGATACCTGACAGTTCCAGCTGTGACAGAAGGTTGCAGGCGTTTAGCTTGCAGAACACCTGAGTGTCGGGTCAGGAGGTAGTCCGGATGAGAGGTTCGTGTGAGCCGGGTCTTCTGAGAGTCCAGGTAAGATGACGAGCATTGCGCGTCCAGATGAGGTGATACTTAGGCAGACCGTAGGACGGGTGGGTGGAGATGAGGAGTGATACTGAAGCCGAGGGGATCCTGAGACGGGCTTGAATGAAGGGCGAGTCTGGAGCGATCACGTGAGTAGGTGTACCAATGGTGCCGTAGTGAAAGAAGTAGGGCGGGGTCCAATACCGCAGAGCGTCCTGGGGAGTGTAGTATCTGGCTTAACTGTGTGGGAGTCATTGAGAGCAGTAAGCCTCTAGAAGACACTATGGTGTGTGAGGAGATGTAGACTTAAGAACACAGGAGGCATCAGATTTTGACCCGCGGGAAGAGTAAATGTAAAAACAGTAAACAGAGGGTTCTTCAGTGAGGGTATTTGATAGAGGTAGAATATTATGGGTCAGTAGTGTGTAGGGCAGGTATTACAAAAATCAACCAAAAAGGTGGTCTCAAAGAACAACAGTACAAACAGAAAACTTATAACTCACGAGTGGGTGCCGGAACCTAAGAGGCACTGACGGATGGTGCAGACCCTTGCAATCCGTTTTAGCGGCCCCTGCGAGGTCTCCTGTTCCGCGGTGAGGATGGAGGGGTAGTATCTCTGCGACCGCTGCGGTATCTGGAGGGATCTCTGGTGGTGGATGGTCAACGTCTCCTACGGTATCTGGATGGTTGAGCATCCATAGGTTCCTCCCAGGGCATGTCACGGTGTGATTGAGCGGGGCGGAAGGCTGCATACCAGTTTGGAACCGGGATCAATGGGATTCCAAGCGTGTCACAGAAGTGAGGCAGATCCTCAGGCACCTTGAGAAGAGCGGTGCGGCCGTGTGCAGAGGCCGAGAGGCAGAAGGGGAACTTCCATTTGTACTGGATGTTCTTCCCTCTCAGGGTGTCTAGGAGAGGCTTCAGGTCTCGCCTATGTTGTAAAGTGATGCCCGAGAGATCCTGGTATATCTGGATGAGGGAGTCTCCATGAAAGATTTGCTGTTTGTCCCGTGCACGCTGCATGATTTCTTCTTTCACCTTGTAGCCCACTATGCAGCAGATTATGTCACGCGGTGGGTCACTCTCCCTTCCTTTGGGACGGAGTGCGCGGTGGATCCTCTCCATAGCAATCGGGGTTTGTGGAGGTTGGTGGAGGAGACCGTTAAAGATGCCCACTACTTCCTGAGAGATACGGTCTCCTTCAACTGATTCCGCGAGACCTCTGATTCTCAAATTGTGCCTCCGACCCCTGTTATCGAGGTCCTCAAGGTGTCTTTGCATGTCCCTCATCTGCAGTGTGTGACAATCCAAGTGATCTGTGGTAGAGGCTATGGCAGCCTCATGTCGGTCGGTCACCTTTTCCACGGTCTGAACACGATCATTCAGGGCATGGAGCTCTAGCCTAAGCTCTGAGATGGCCGCGGAGAGGGTGCCTTTGATGTCGTCGGCAATTGAACGCAGATCTTGAATGTTGAGCGGGGGGTGAGGAGTGAGAACAATCCCCCCGTCCCCCTCAGGAGCCTGTGTAGTGATGGGCATCTGGGATGTAGTGTGAGGTGGAGGCATGGCTGGCTATTGCGAGTTTGCCGCTCCGTGACGAGAAGGCGCCATATTGCCTCTGCCGGCCCTGAACATCTCCGGTATATTATGCGATTGTGACCCAGCGAGGTCTCTAGGAGAGCGTGAACGAGATGTCGAGGAGTTCCTAGACGCTGTCCCCATGCTGTGGGCTCGGTAAGAAGAGGGATTACCTCAGTGATCAAATAGCTTTGCCTATGGCGGACAGAGCTCTGAAATTAGACGTCCATCTTCATGCCAGGTCAGGCCACGCCCCCTGCATTTTCTGGAATTTACACAGCTTTTAGTTTATGACTGCCTATCTCATTTCTTGAGGTGCTAAAATGGCAGGGCAGTACAAAACCCCCACAAATGACCCCATTTTGGAAAGTAGACACCCCAAGGAAATTGCTGACAAGCATGCTGAGCCCATTGAATATTAATTTTTTTGTCCCAAGTGATTGAATAATGACAAAAAAAAAATTTACAAAAAGTTGTCACTAAATGATATATTGCTAATACAGGCCATGGGCATATGTGGAATTGCATCCCAAAATACATTTAGCTGCTTCTCCTAAATATGGGGATACCATATGTGTGGGACCTTTTGGGAGCATAGCCGCGTACGGGGATCCGAAACCCAAGCACCGCCTTCAGGATTTCTAAGGGAGTAAATTTTTGATTTCACTCCTCACTACCTATCACAGTTTTGAAGGCCATAAAATGCCAGGACAGTTTAACCCCCCCAAATGACCCCATTTTGGAAAGTAGACACCCCAAGCTATTAGCTGAGAGGCATGTTGAGTCCATGGAATATTTTATATTTTGCCACAAGTTGCGGGAAAATGACAAACTTTTTTTTTTGCACAAAGTTGTCACTAAATGATATATTGCTTAAATATGACATGGGCATATGTGGAATTACACCCCAAAATACATTCTGCTGCTTCTCCTGAGTATGGGGATACCACATGTGTGGGACTTTTTGGGAGCCTAGCTGCATACGGGGCCCCGAAAACCAATCACCGCCTTCAGGATTTCTAAGGGCGTAAATTTTTGATTTCACTCCTCACTACCTATCACAGTTTCGAAGGCCATAAAATGCCAAGATGGCACAAACCCCCCCAAATGACCCCATTTTGGAAAGTAGACACCCCAAGCTATTTGCTGAGAAGCATGGTGAGTATTTTGCAGCTCTCATTTGTTTTTTTTATTATATATTTTTTTGTGTTTTTTTTTTTACACTTTTTTTGTAACTGTAACTTTTATAACTGTAACCGGTTCCAGGTTCGGGTCTCTCAAAAAGCGATGGCATCTTGGGAGAACCTGTGAAAGTGTGCCTAGTCTGTGCAATGCTGTACCCTACGCTAATATTCAACTAGTGTATGGTAGTGTTCAAAACATTCACCAATGCAAAGACCAGGATTGTCAGGACAGGAGGGACAATAATAGCGGGTGTCATGCCTATATCCACGCTTGCTGCAGACACAACATCTTTTTTGGGGTGTTCGTTGGGTAGGGGTACTGGGGAGGACATAAAGAAAATGCCTCTCATGCAGCCGACTGCATTTGGTTGGGGATGTGAATGGGGGAAGTATGGGTGCTGCAGAAATGGTGGGTTCCCAATTAGGATTGGCGAATGCAGCAGGAAGGGCATTATGGGCACAACGGGCCTTTGCTTGTCTTCTTCTTGTTGGCAGCCGGACACTACTTGTGCTTGCCACCTCACCAGCTTGAACTGCACTTATGGGACTTGCCACGTCACCAAGTGTTACTGCAGTGCTGGTTTGACTACGACCGGGGTGTACTAGGCCGCTGGTGCTTGCCAGTTCACCAAAATGCTACCAAAAAAACTGTTAGCGATCGCAGGGATCAGGCCTGACTCTGCGAACGCTGCAGTTATGTATTTAGTGTTTTGTAAGTGACAGTGATTGATCGATACTGCACTTGGGTGGGCTGGGCTGGACGGAGGGGAAAAACGCAGGTGCTAGCAGGTATCTGGGCTGATCCTGCTAACACTGCATTTTTGGGAACCCAAAACTGCTGGGGACGCTAGTATAGATCTGATCAGATCAGATATTGATCCGTTCAGATACTATACCACTAAGGGAGGTGTATAGTGCGTGCGTGGGTGTTAGCGCTACTGGCACGTAACTGACGCTGCCTGGGGCAACGCAGACCCTATCAGACCCTAAAACCTAACTTATATCACCGCCGGGCGATCAGGGGGTTAAACCTTTATTAGGTAATAAACGGTGGGTGCCCTGACACTATAAAAGATAAACTAACTAACCAGCATCACCCGTAACAGTTATAAGGTGATCACTGGTGAAAGGGTTAACTAGGGGGCAATCAGGGGGTTAAAACCTATACTAGGTAGTATATGGGGGTCCCTGATGCTATAAAACGCTGATGGCAAACCTAAATACTTATCTCCCTAACTAGCGTCACCAGTGACACTAATACAGCGATCAGAAAAACGATGGCTTAGTGACACTGGCGACGTGGGTGATCAAGGGGTTAAAACTTTATTCAGGGGGTTAGGGGGATATCCTAGACCTAAAGGGGCTAATACTAACTGCCCTACCACTTATAACTGTCACAAACTGACACCAATGCAGTAATCATTAAAAAAAAACTGCTATTGGTGTCACTGTGACAGGGGGTACAGGGGGTGATGGGGGGGTGAAATGTGTGCCTAGTGTGTTTTACTGTAAGTGTAGTGTTGTGCACTTACTCAGATGTCTTCTCTCCTCAGCGCTGGATGGAAAATACCGACTCGAGGAGAGATGACATCACTTCCTCTGCTGCTGTTTACATTACAGCAGCAGAGGAAGATTTTAATTCGTGGGAGCGACCGCGAGGGGGTGGCCACGAATGAGTGGTCTCCCCCTCAGCCTAGATCACTCCTGGAATGAAACTGACCGTCTTGGGCACCGGGGGGGCGCGATGTGCCCCCCGCCCGCGGGAAGCAGATCACGTACGAGGTACGTGATTTTGCCTGCCCGTGCCATTCTGCCGCAGTATATCTGCATTAGGTGGTCGGCAAGTGGTTAAATATTGTACCTGGGGGGTGTTTATAGTATGCCTGTAGAGTGGCGCGTGTTTCCCATGCTTAGAACAGTTCCTGCACAAAATTACATTTTTAAAGGAATAAAAGTAATTTAAAACTGCTTACGGCTTTAATGTAATGTTGGGTCCTGGCAATGTGGATAAAAATCAGTGAGACAAACGGCATGGGTACCCCCCCAGTCCATTACCAGGCCTTTTGGGTCTTGTTTGGATATTAAGGGGAACCCCTCACCCAAATTAAAAAAAGGAAAGGTGTGGTGCCATCAGGCCCTATATACTCTAAACAACAGTATACAGGCGGTGAAAACAAGACAGGGACTGTAGGTTTGTTGTTAAGTAGAATCTGTTTGTAATTTTGAACTGGTACATTTTTAACATGTTTAGCTCCAGCAAAAAAATCTATTTTAAGCTTTTTGGAAAACATAGGGAAGGGTTATCACCCCTGTGACATTTGTTTTGCTGTCTGTGCTTCAGAAGATTTCACCTCACTGTCCCAATGACAAATGTTTTTTAAACATTTGGGGTTTTTAGTGAAACAAGGATTGGTGATAAAGCATCAGTGGAAAGGAGAAACGTTTTTCCCATATTAACTCTTACAGGAGTGAATTTCCCTTCCTAGGGATAGATTTCATCTCACTTCCTGTTGTCTCTTTCCGTTTGCAAGTAGGAGTTGTTTGTAATTTGGATGTTTGAAAGTAGGGGCCTGCCCTATATACTCAGCAGAAATTTGGGCCTTAGATGTTGGTGTTGCCACAACACTGTAAGCCCTCACAGGGCCCTGCTGTGAAATATTAGATCAAGAATTGTAATTACATGCCCCTGTTGAACAGGGGCAGAAAAATTGGGCCTTTGGTGGTGGTGGTGTGGTGCTGGTGCCACAACACTGTAAGTCCTCACAGTTACTCTTGGTGGGCGCAGAAACTGGCCCTGCTGTGAAATATTGGATCAAGAATTCTAATTACATGTCCCTGTTGAACAGGGGCAGAAAAATTGGGCCTTTAGGTACTGGTGCTGGTGCCACAACACTGCAACCCCTCACAGATATTCTAGTTGGAGCGCAGGAACGAGCCCTGCTGCAAAGAATTGCATCAAAAATTGTAATTACACGCCCCTGTTAAACAGGGGCTGAAAAATTGGGCCTTAGGCACTGGTGGCAGCGCCCAGAACCAAAAATGTTCTTACAAGCTATCAGCATGATCATTGAGGAGGAAGAGGATAATTACTTGGCATAACAGGATAGTCACTCAGCATCAGCATAGGTCTTTGAAGGGATCTGACATTTGCAAAAAAAAAATTTGGTTACATCAGCATCAGGTGCTTGGTAGCTGGTGGTGATCCAAGACTGATTCATTTTTATGAAGGTCAGTCGATCGACCGAGTCGGTGGACAGACGCACCCTTTGATCGATTACAAAGCCTCCAGCAGCACTGAATGTGCGTTCCGAAAGAACGCTGGATGCAGGATAGGCCAGTAGATCATTTGCATAGTGTGCAAGCTCTGGCCAGTGATCCATCCTCAAGACTAGGGATGAGCCGAACACCCCCCTGTTCGGATCGCACCAGAACATGCGAACAGGAAAAAAGTTCGTTCGAACATGCGAACACCGTTAAAGTCTATGGGACACGAACATGAATAATCAAAAGTGCTAATTTTAAAGGCTTATATGCAAGTTATTGTCATAAAAAGTGTTTGGGGACCTGGGTCCTGCCCCAGGGGACATGGATCAATGCAAAAAAAAGTTTTAAAAACGGCCGTTTTTTCAGGAGCAGTGATTTTAATAATGCTTAAAGTCAAACAATAAAAGTGTAATATCCCTTTAAATTTCGTACCTGGGGGGTGTCTATAGTATGCCTGTAAAGGGGCGCATGTTTCCTGTGTTTAGAACAGTCTGACAGCAAAATGACATTTTGAAGGAAAAAACTCATTTAAAACTACCCGCGGCTATTGCATTGCCGACAATACACATAGAAGTTCATTGATAAAAACGGCATGGGAATTCCCCAAAGGGGAACCCCGAACCAAAATTAAAAAAAAAATATGACGTGGGAGTCCTCCTAAATTCCATACCAGGCCCTTCAGGTCTGGTATGGATATTAAGGGGAACCCCGGCCAAAATTTAAAAAAAAAAATGACGTGGGGTTCCCCCTAAATTCCATACCAGCCTCCCCCCTATGCCATGGGTGCGGAGCGGCCCGAGGAGAAGAAGATAGAAGACACCGCGGAGGAGATGCTGGACGAGAACGCCGGAGGAAGAACCAGAAGAACCAGAAGAACCAGAAGATGAAGGAAGAAAGAAGAAGCATTTAAATAAAGGAATTGTCAAAAACTGTCTCTTGTCATTTTTAACATTTTTGACACTTTTTTCGTGAAATGGTAGGGGTACTTAATACCGATAAGCCCCCCGCCCGCAGACCCCCACAACCACCGGCCAGGGTTGTGGGGATGAGGCCCTTGTCCTCATCAACATGGGGACAAGGTGTTTTGGGGGGCTACCCCAAAGCACCCTCCCAATGTTGAGGGCATGTGGCCTGGTACGGTTCAGGAGGGAGGGGGGGCCGCACTCTCGTCCCCCCCTCTTTTCCTGCGGCCTGCCAGGTTGCGTGCTCGGATAAGGGTCTGGTATGGATTTTTGGGGGGACCCCACGCCGTTTTTTTTTTTTTTTTTTTGGCGCGGGGTTCCCCTTAAAATCCATACCAGACCTGAAGGGTCTGGTATGGAATTTAGGGGGAACCCCACGTCATTTTTTTTTTTTAATTTTGGCCGGGGTTCCCCTTAATATCCATACCAGACCTGAAGGGCCTGGTATGGAATTTAGGGGGACTCCCACGTCATTTTTTTTTTTTTAATTTTGGTTCGGGGTTCCCCTTTGGGGAATTCCCATGCCGTTTTTATCAATGAACTTCTATGTGTATTGTCGGCAATGCAATAGCCGCGGGTAGTTTTAAATGAGTTTTTTCCTTCAAAATGTCATTTTGCTGTCAGACTGTTCTAAACACAGGAAACATGCGCCCCTTTACAGACACACTATAGACACCCCCCCGGTACGAAATTTAAAGGGATATTACACTTTTATTGATTGACTTTAAGCATTATTAAAATCACTGCTCCTGAAAAAACGGCCGTTTTTAAAACTTTTTTTTGCATTGATCCATGTCCCCTGGGGCAGGACCCAGGTCCCCAAACACTTTTTATGACAATAACTTGCATATTAGCCTTTAAAATTAGCACTTTTGATTTCTCCCATAGACTTTTAAAGGGTGTTCCGCGGCATTCGAATTTGCCGCGAACACCCCAAATTGTTCGCTGTTCGGTGAACTTGCGAACAGCCAATGTTCGAGTCGAACATGAGTTCGACTCGAACTCGAAGCTCATCCCTACTCAAGACCCAGTAAACCAGAAGATTTTCGGTGGGAAAGGTATCCAAGTCAGATCTTGCCCCAAGGTATTCCTGCACCATGTAAAACAAACGCTGGCGATGGTTGCTGGAACCGATCATACCTTGGGGCTGCGGACTAAAAAATTGTCTGAACGCATCAGTCAGATGGTCACCTTCTCCACCGCTCCTTCTTTGACTGACCAAAGCCTCAGCAACACGTTGTCCAGGAACAGGAGTTTGTAACCTCCCAATCTCTGGGAACGCATTGCACAGACCTTTCTGCAAGGCCGCCAGAAGATGTTTCATCCTCTGCTCCCTCTGGCAAGATAAGGTCCGCAACCTTACCCTTGTAACGTGGATAAAGGAGGGTTGCCAGCCAGTATTGATCCCTCTCCTTGATACCACGAATACGAGGATCCTTACGCAAGCTTTGCAGGATCAGGGTGGCCATGCAGCATAGGTTTGCTGAGGCATTCGGTCCGGAGTCCTCTGGGTCAATAAGGACGACATGATCCGCATCCACCTCCTCCCAGCCACTTACAAGTCCATGGGATTCTTGGGACTGTAAATGATCCCTTAAAGACTGCTGCTGATGTTGAGTGCCAGGCTCCACCTCCATGCTTACACAATCCTCCTCGTCCTCTTCCTGTGTGATCGGCGGGCACGCAGGAACACTGTCTGGATAAAGGGGGCCTTGAAAGCTAAGGAAGTACTCCTCTTCCTGTCTCTGTTCAGCTTTAAGTTCCCTGTCCATTATTACATGCAGTGTGTGCTCCAACAGGTGGACAAGTGGGACAGTGTCACTGATGCATGCACTGTCACTGCTCACCATCCTCGTGGCCTCCTCAAATGGTGACAGGACATTGCATGCATTCCTGATCCTGATGGCCCACTGGCGTAGGGAAAAAAACAAGCTCCCCTGACCCTGTCCTGGTGCCATAGTCGCACAGGTACTCATTGATGGCCCTCTGCTTCATGTGCAGCCGCTGCAGCATGGCCAACATTGAGTACCTGGTGGGCATGTCACAGATTAGGCGGTTCTACACAAGCACCTGGCTGCAGGTAGCTTTACTGTAGGTGAGACTGTGCAGGGTACACAGTACAGTAGCTGGAAATACTTCAATAAGCCTACACAAGCACCTGGCTGCAGGTTTCTATACTGTAGGTGAGACTGTGCAGGGTACACAGTACAGTAGCTGGACATACTTCAATGAGCCTACACAAGCACCTGGCTGCAGGTAGCTATACTGTAGGTGAGACTGTGCAGGGTACACAGTACAGTAACTGGAAATACTTCAATGAGCCTACACAAGCACCTGGCTGCAGGTTGCTATACTGTAGGTGATACTTTGCAGGGTACACAGTACAGTAGCTGGAAATACTTCAATGATCTTACACAAGCACCTGGCTGCAGGTAGCTTTACTGTAGGTGAGACTGTGCAGGGTACACAGTACAGTAGCTGGAAATACTTCAATGAGCCTACACAAACACCTGGCTGCAGGTAGCTATACTGTAGGTGAGACTGTGCAGGGTACACAGTACAGTAACTGGAAATACTTCAATGAACCTACACAAGCACCTGGCTGCAGGTAGCTTTACTGAAGGTGAGACTGTGCAGGGTACAAAGTACAGTAGCTGGAAATTCTTCAATGAGCCTACACAAGCACCTGGCTGCAGGTAGCTTTACTGTAGGTGAGACTGTGCAGGGTACACAGTACAGTAGCTGGAAATACCTCAATGAGCCTACACAAGCACCTGGCTGCAGATTGCTATACTGTAAGTGAGACTGTGCAGGGTACACAGTACGGTAGCTGGACATACTTCAATGAGCCTACACAAGCACCTGGCTGCAGGTAGCTATACTGTAGGTGAGACTGTGCAGGGTACACAGTACAGTGGCTGGAAATACTTTAATGACCCTACACAAGCACCTGGCTGCAGGTAGCTTTACTGTAGGTGGGACTTTGCAGGGTGCAGAGTACAGTAGCTGCAAATACTTCAATGAGCCTACACAAGCACCTGGCTGCAGGTTGCTATACTGTAGGTGAGACTGTGCAGGGTACAAAGTACAGTAGCTGGAAATACTTCAATGATCCTACACAAGCACCGGGCTGCAGGTAGCTTTACTGTAGGTGAGACTGTGCAGGGTACACAGTACAGTAGCTGGAAATACTTCAATGAGCCTACACAAGCACCTGGCTGCAGGTTTCTATACTGTAGGTGAGACTGTGCAGGGTACACAGTACAGTAGCTGGAAATACTTCAATGAGCCTAAACAACCACCTGGCTGCAGGTAGCTATACTGTAGGTGAGACTGTGCAGGGTACACAGTACAGTAGCTGGAAATACTTCAATGAGCCTACACAAGCACCTGGCTGCAGGTAGCTATACTGTAGGTGAGACTGTGCAGGGTACACAGTACAGTAACTGGAAATACTTCAATGAGCCTACACAAGCACCTGGCTGCAGTTAGCTTTACTGAAGGTTAGACTGTGCAGTGTACACAGTACAGTAGCTGGAAATACCTCAATGAGCCTACACAAGCACCTGGCTGCATGTTGCTATACTATTAGAGAGACTGTGCAGGGTACACAGTACAGTAGCTGGAATTACTTCAATGAGCCTACACAAGCACCTGGCTTCAGGTAACTATACTGTAGGTGAGACTGTGCAGGGTACACAGTACAGTAACTGGAAATACTTCAATGAGCCTACACAAGCACCTGGCTGCAGTTTGCTTTACTGTAGGTGAGACCGTGCAGGGTACACAGTACATTAGCTGGAAATACTTCAATGAGCATACACAAGCACCTGGCTGCAGGTTGCTGTACTGTATGTGAGACTGTGCAGGGTACACAGTCCAGTAGCTGGAAATACTTCAGTGAGCCTACACAAGCACCTGGCTGCAGGTTGCTATACTGTAGGTGAGATTGTGCAGGGTACAAAGTACAGTAGCTGGAAATACTTCAATGAGCCTACACAAGCACCTGGCTGCAGGTTGCTATACTGTAGGCAAGACTGTGCAGGGTACACAGTACAGTAGCTGGAAATACTTCAATGAGCCTACACAAGCACCTGGCTGCAGATTGCTACACTGTAAGTGAGACTGTGCAGGGTACACAGTACAGTAGCTGGAAATACTTCAATGACCCCACACAAGCACCTGGATGCAGGTAGCTTTACTGTAGGTGAGACTGTGCAGGGTACAAAGTACAGTAGCTGGAAATTCTTCAATGAGCCTACACAAGCACCTGGCTGCAGGTAGCTTTACTGTAGGTGAGACTGTGCAGGGTACACAGCAAAATTGCTGGAAATACCTCAATGAGCCTACACAAGCACGTGGCTGCAGATTGCTATACTGTAAGTGAGACTGTGAAGGGTACACAGTACGGTAGCTGGACATACTTCAATGAGCCTACACAAGCACCTGGCTGCAGGTAGCTATACTGTAGGTGAGACTGTGAAGGGTACTCAGTACGGTAGCTGGACATACTTTAATGAGCCTACACAAGCACCTGGCTGCAGGTTGCTGCATGTAGGTTAGACTGTGCAGGGTACAAAGTACAGTAGCTGGAAATACTTCAATGAGCCTACTCAAGCACCTGGCTGCAGGTTGCTATACTGTAGGTGAGACTGTGCAGGGTACACAGTACAGTAGCTGTAAATACTTAAATGATCCTACACAAGCACCGGGCTGCAGGTAGCTTTACTGTAGGTGAGACTGTGCAGGGTACACAATACAGTAGCTGGAAATACTTCAGTGAGCCTACACAAGCACCTGGCTGCAGGTTGCTATACTGTAGGCAAGACTGTGCAGGGTACACAGTACAGTAGCTGGAAATACTTCAATGAGCCTACACAAGCACCTGGCTGCAGATTGCTACACTGTAAGTGAGATTGTGCAGGGTACACAGTACAGTAGCTGGAAATACTTCAATGACCCCACACAAGCACCTGGATGCAGGTAGCTTTACTGTAGGTGAGACTGTGCAGGGTACAAAGTACAGCAGCTGGTAATTCTTCAATGAGCCTACACAAGCACCTGGCTGCAGGTAGCTTTACTGTAGGTGAGACTGTGCAGGGTAAACAGCAAATTTGCTGGAAATACCTCAATGAGCCTACACAAGCACGTGGCTGCAGATTGCTATACTGTAAGTGAGACTGTGAAGGGTACACAGTACGGTAGCTGGACATACTTCAATGAGCCTACACAAGCACCTGGCTGCAGGTAGCTATACTGTAGGTGAGACTGTGAAGGGTACTCAGTACGGTAGCTGGACATACTTTAATGAGCCTACACAAGCACCTGGCTACAGGTTGCTGTACTGTAGGCGAGACTGTGCAGGGTACACAGTACAGTAGCTGGAAATACTTTAATGAGCCTACACAAGCACCTGGCTGCAGGTTGCTATACTGTAGGTGAGACCGTGCAGGGTACAAAGTAGAGTAGCTGGAAATACTTCAATGAGCCTACTCAAGCACCTGGCTGCAGGTTGCTATACTGTAGGTGAGACTGTGCAGGGTACACAGTACAGTAGCTGTAAATACTTCAATGATCCTACACAAGCACCGGGCTGCAGGTAGCTTTACTGTAGGTGAGACTGTGCAGGGTACACAGTACAGTAGCTGGAAATACTTCAATGAGCCTACACAAACACCTAGCTGCATGTTGCTATACTGTAAGTGAAACTGTGCAGGGCACACAGTAAAGTAGCTGGAAATACTTCAATGAGCCTACACAAGCACCTGGCTGCAGGTAGCTTTACTGTAGGTGAGACTGTGCAGGGTACAAAGTACAGTAGCTGGAAATACTTCAATGAGCCTACACAAGCACCTAGCTGCAGGTTGCTGTACTGTAGGTGAGACTGTGCAGGCTACACAGTACAGTAGCTGGAAATACTTCAATGAGCCTACACAAGCACCTGGCTGCAGGTTGCTATACTGTAGCTGAGACTATGCAGGGTACACAGTGCAATAACTGGAAATACTTCAATGAGCCTACACAAGCACCTGGCTGCAAGTTGCTATACTGTAGGCGAGACTGTGCAGGGTACACAGTACAGTAGCTGGAAATACTTCAATGGGCCCACACAAGCACCTGGCTGCAGGTAGCTTTACTGTAGGTGAGACTGTGCAGGGTACAAAGTACAGTAGCTGGAAATACTTCAATGAGCCTACACAAGCACCTGGCTGCAGTTTGCTATACTGTAGGTGAGACTGTGAAGGGTACACAGTACAGTAGCTGGAAAAACTTCAGTGAGCCTACACAAGCACCTGGCTGCAGGTTGCTGTACTGTAGGCGAGACTTTGCAGTGTACACAGTACAGTAGCTGGAAATACTTCGATGAGCCTACACAAGCACCTGGCTTTAGGTTGCTATACTGTAGGTGAGACTGTGCAGGGTACACAGTACAGTACCTGGAAATACAATGAGCCTACACAAGCACCTGGCTGCCGGTTGCTATACTGTACGTGAGACTGTGCAGGGTACACAGTACAGTAGCTGGAAATACTTCAATGAGCCTACACAAGCACCTGGCTGCAGGTTGCTATACTGTAGGTGAGACTGTGCAGGGTACACAGTACAGTAGCTGGAAATACTTCAATGAGCCTACACAAGCACGTGGCTGCAGGTAGCTATATTGTAGGTGAGACTGTGCAGGGTACACAGTACACAGTACGGTAGCTGGACATACTTCAATGAGCCTACACAAGCACCTGGCTGCAGGTTGCTATACTGTAGGTGAGACTGTGCAGGGTACACAGTACAGTAGCTGGAAATACTTCAATGATCCTACACAAGCACCTGGCTGCAGGTTGCTATACTGTAAGTGAGACAGTGCAGGGTACACAGTACGGTAGTTGGAAATACTTCAATGAGCCTACACAAACACCTGGCTGCAGGTAGCTTTACTGTAGGTGAGACTGTGCAGGGTACACAGTACAGTAGCTGGAAATACTTCCATGAGCCTACACAAGCACCTGGCTGCAGGTTGATGTATTGTAGGTGAGACTGTGCAGGGTACACAGTACAGTACCTGGAAATACAATGAGCCTACACAAGCACCTGGCTGCCGGTTGCTATACTGTAGGTGAGACTGTGCAGGGTACACAGTACAGTAGCTGGAAATACTTCAATGAGCCTACACAAGCACCTGGCTGCAGGTTGCTATACTGTAGGTGAGGCTGTGCAGGGTACAAAGTACAGTAGCTGGAAATACTTCAATGAGCCTACACAAGCACCTTTCTGCAGGTAGCTATACTGTAGGTGAGACTGTGCAGGGTACGCAGCACACAGTACACAGTACGGTAGCTGGACATACTTCAATGAGCCTACAGAAGCACCTGGCTGCAGGTTGCTATACTGTAGGTGAGACTGTGCAGGGTACACAGTATGGTAGCTGGAAATACTTCAATGAGCTTACACAAGCACCTGGCTGCAGGTTGCTATACTGTAGGTGAGACTGTGCAGGGTAAACAGTACAGTAGCTGGAAATACTTCAATGAGCCTACACAAGCACCTGGCTGCAGGTAGCTTTACTGTAGGTGAGACTGTGCAGGGTACACAGTACAGTAGCTGGACATACTTCTATGAGCCTACACAAGCACCTGACTGCAGGTTGCTATACTGTAGGTGAGACTGTGCAGGGTACACAGTACAGTAGCTGGAAATACTTCAATAAGCCTACACAAGCACCTGGCTGCAGGTTGCTATACTGTAGGTGAGGCTGTGCAGGTTACACAGTACAGAAGCTGGAAATACTTCAATTAGCCTACACAAGCACCTTTCTGCAGGTAGCTATACTGTAGGTGAGACTGTGCAGGGTACACAGTACACAGTACACAGTACGGTAGCTGGACATACTTCAATGAGCCTACAGAAGCACCTGGCTGCAGGTTGCTATACTGTAGGTGAGACTGTGCAGGGTACACAGTATGGTAGCTGGAAATACTTCAATGAGCCTACACAAGCACCTGGCTGCAGGTAGCTTTACTGTAGGTGAGACTGTGCAGGGTACACAGTACAGTAGCTGGACATACTTCAATGAGCCTACACAAGCACCTGGCTGCAGGTTGCTATACTGTAGGTGAGACTGTGCAGGGTACACAGTACAGTAGCTGGACATACTTCAATGAGCCTACACAAGCACCTGGCTGCAGGTTGCTATACTGTAGGCAAGACTGTGCAGGGTACACAGTACAGTAGCTAGAAATACTTCAATGAGCCTACACAAGCACCTGGCTGCAGGTTGCTATACTGTAAGTGAGACTGTGCAGGGTACAAAGTATGGTAGCTGGAAATACTTCAATGAGCCTACACAAACACCTGGCTGCAGGTAGCTATACTGTAGGTGAGACTGTGCAGGGTACACAGTACAGTAGCTGGACATACTTCAATGAGCCTACACAAGCACCTGGCTGCAGGTTGCTATACTGTAGGCGAGACTGTGCAGGGTAAACAGTACAGTAGCTGGAAATACTTCAATGAGCCTACACAAGCACCTGGCTGCAGGTTGTATACTGTAAGTGAGACTGTGCAGGGTACAAAGTATGGTAGCTGGAAATACTTCAATGAGCCTACACAAACACCTGGCTGCAGGTAGCTATACTGTAGGTGAGACTGTGCAGGGTACACAGTACAGTAGCTGGAAATACTTCAATGACTCTACACAAGCACCTGGCTGCAGGTAGCTTTACTGTAGGTGAGACTGTGCAGGGTACACAGTACAGTAGCTGGAAATACTTCAATGAGCCTACACAAGCACCTGGCTGCAGGTTGCTGCATGTAGGTTAGACTGTGCAGGGTACAAAGTACAGTAGCTGGAAATACTTCAATGAGCCTACTCAAGCACCTGGCTGCAGGTTGCTATACTGTAGGTGAGACTGTGCAGGGTACACAGTACAGTAGCTGTAAATACTTAAATGATCCTACACAAGCACCGGGCTGCAGGTAGCTTTACTGTAGGTGAGACTGTGCAGGGTACACAATACAGTAGCTGGAAATACTTCAGTGAGCCTACACAAGCACCTGGCTGCATGTTGCTATACTGTAAGTGAAACTGTGCAGGGTACACAGTACAGTAGCTGGAAATACTTCAATGAGCCTACACAAGCACCTGGCTGCAGGTAGCTATACTGTAGGTGAGACTGTGCATGGTACACAGTACAGTAGCTGGAAATACTTCAATGACCCTACACAAGCACCTGGCTGCAGGTAGCTTTACTGTAGGTGAGACTGTGCAGGGTACAAAGTACAGTAGCTGGAAATACTTCAATGAGCCTACACAAGCACCTGGTTGCAGGTTGCTGTACTGTAGGTGAGACTGTGCAGGGTACACAGTACAGTAGCTGGAAATACCTAATGAGCCTACACAAGCACCTGGCTGCAGATTGCTATACTGTAGCTGAGACTATGCAGGGTACACAGTACAGTAGCTGGAAATACTTCAGTGAGCGTACACAAGCACCTGGCTGCAGGTAGCTTTACTCTAGGTGAGACTGTGCAGGGTACAAAGTACAGTAGCTGGAAATACTTCAATGAGCCTACACAAGCACCTGACTGCAGGTTGCTATACTGTAGGTGAGACTGTGCAGGGTGCACAGTACAATAGCTGGAAATACTTCAATGAGCCTACACAAGCACCTGGCTGCAGGTTGCTATACTGTAGGTGAGACTGTGCAGGGTACACAGCACAGTAGCTGGAAATACTTCAATGAGCCTACACAAGCACCTGGCTTCAGGTTGCTGTACTGTAGGCGAGACTTTGCAGGGTACACAGTACAGTAGCTGGAAATACTTCAATGAGCCTACACAAGCACCTCGCTGTAGGTTGCTATACTGTAGGTGAGACTGTGCAGGGTACACAGTACAGTAGCTGGAAATACAATGAGCCTACACAAGCACCTGGCTGCCGGTTGCTATACTGTAGGTGAGACTGTGCAGGGTACACAGTACAGTAGCTGGAAATACTTCAATGAGACTACACAAGCACCTGGCTGCAGGTAGCTTTACTGTAGGTGAGACTGTGCATGGTACACAGTACACAGTACGGTAGCTGGACATACTTAATGAGCCTACACAAGCACCTGGCTGCAGGTTGCTATACTGTAGGTGAGACTGTGCAGGGTACACAGTACGGTAGCTGAAAATACTTCAATGAGCCTACACAAGCACCTGGCTGCAGGTAGCTTTACTGTAGGTGAGACTGTGCAGGGTACACAGTACAGTAGCTGGACATACTTCAATGAGCCTACACAAGCACCTGGCTGCAGGTTGCTATACTGTAGGCGAGACTGTGCAGGGTACACAGTACAGTAGCTGGATATACTTCAATGAGCCTACACAAGCACCTGGCTGCAGGTTTCTATACTGTAGGCGAGACTGTGCAGGCTACACAGTACAGTAGCTGGAAATACTTCAATGAGCCTACACAAGCACCTGGCTGCAGGTAGCTATACTGTAGGTGAGACTGTGCATGGTACACAGTACAGTAGCTGGAAATACTTTATTGAGCCTACACAAGTACCTGGCTACAGGTTGCTATACTTTAGGTGAGACTGTGCAGGGTACACAGTACAGTAGCTGGAAATACTTCAGTGATCCTACACAAGCACCCGGCTGCAGTTTGCTATACTGTAAGTGAGACTGTGCAGGGTACACAGTACAGTAGCTGGAAATACTTCAATGAGCCTACACAAGCACCTGGCTGCAGGTTGCTATACTGTAGGCGAGACTGTGCAGGGTACACAGTACAGTAGCTGGAAATACTTCAATGACTCTACACAAGCACCTGGCTGCAGTTTGCTATACTGTAAGTGAGACTGTGCAGGGTACACAGTACAGTAGCTGGAAATACTGTAAAAACACCTGCCTGCCTGTCATTATATTAGGAAGAGAAGAACAGGACTGAATACAGTATATATATATATATATATATATATATATATATATATATATATATATATATATATATATATATATATATACAACACCTGGAATGCATATATATACACAATGCACTGTAACTGCAGCTAATTAACTCGACCTGCCTACGCTATCTAACTTAAATCAAATGACACTGTCTGTCTCTCTCTCTCTACCTCTCTATCTGAATGCCGGAACACACTACACAGGGCCGCCATGCAGGCGGCATTATATAGTGTGGAGCATGTACTAAACCCCCTGAGCCATAATTGGCCAAAGCCTCCTTGGCTTTGGCCAATTACAGCTCTCTGTTCAGACGGCGCTGTGATTGGCCAAGCATGCGAGTCATAGTGCATGCTTGGCCAATCATCAGCCAGCAATGCACTGCGATGCCGCAGTGAATTATGGGCCATGACGCGCCACTCAAATGTGGAGCGAATGGCCCATAACGTTCGTAATTCAGCGAATGACCAAACACACGAAGTTCCAGTCGAACATGGGTTTGACTTGAACACGAAGCTCACCCCTACTGTGGAGGTTAGTGAACTCAAATATGCATGAAAGACAAAAAAAGGATCATTGAAAGCTTACAGCATGCACAAGGACAAAGGGGACATTCACAACATATTACAATCATGGTAATTAGGGAATGATGAAATAAATACAATACATTAGCAAACATTAAATACATAGAATGTGATGTTAAAGGAGAAAACTTACCCTAATATAATCCTTCTGCAGGACCTGAATGATGGCAGAACAGGTCTCTGGGATAATGATCCCCAGAGCCTGGGGGGGAGATGTCTGTAGAGAACTTGAGGTCCTGTAGACTTCTCCCCGTCGCCAAGTACCGCAAAATGGCAACTAGCCTCTGCTCCGGAGTGATGGCTTGCCACATGCAGGTGTCGTGCCTGCTAATATAAGGTGACAGCTAAGCCAACAAACGGTGAAAAACGGGGTCCGTCATCTGGAGAACATTTCTGAAATCATCAGGAGTAACCAATTCTTGATCCATGAACTCCTCCCCACCCTGTTCATGGACTGGACTTGGGTCAAAGCAAGAACCCCAACACCAAGCCCCCCGCATAGCAGTAACTCTACGATGAGTATGTACCTGCAACATGGCTTCAAAACGGTCGGCTGGTCAGAACGAACTAACAGAACGCACAGAAGAACGGCAAGGCCTGTGACGAGCGAGCTGACGAAACGAAAACCAGCGGAAAAGAATGCACTGAAAAACAGATACGAACTGACTACACACACTGAAAAACAGATACAAACCCACAAGCACAAACTGAACAGCAGTAAAACAATCTGAAAAGCACGAGTCTGAAAAGCGCGAATCATCTCTCACCAAACTTCTACTAACACAAGATAAACAAGGGATTAGCAGAAGGAGCCCAAAGGGTGGCACAGTGGCTATTAAACTTCCTTTTTCTAGTGCCATCGTACGTCTTGTACGTCACCGTGTTCTTGACGGTCGGAATTTGGTGTGACCGTGTGTATGCAAGACAAGCTTGAGCGGAATCCTGTCAGAAGAACCATCATAGCTTTTTCCGACCAAAATTCTGATCGTGTGTATGCCGCATTAGTCAACATTCTACCTTTCTCCAATCGAATAGAGAAAATGAGATCTCCCTTAGATCCGAGATAAATGTAAGATGTATGTTTCAGGAGTTATGGCCGAGCTCCTTGTTTTTTTTTTTTTCGTTTACGCCTTATTTTTCAGTTTCTCAATATACAAGACATTTCCCCTACAAATAGGGATATACATTAACAAACTTTACTTCCAATACCATAATCCCCCTTCCCCCCTCCCTCCCCACCCCAGTCCCACCTCTCCTCTTCTCCCATCTCTCCCCTCCTAGAACGCTTCATTCTCCCTTTCTCTAGGTACTTTTTACCTCACTGTAATCCTTCGTCAGTTTAAACTTTTTCCACTTTTCCCCATCTCTTTATAAATCCCTCTCTGCTTTCTTCTCGACTGTGTCTTAAACATTCAATATTATATGTCTCTTCTATTTTATCAAACCATTCTCTAATTTTTGGGCTTTCTACTTCTTTCCATTTTTTGGGTATCAGGCTTTTTGCAGCATTCATCATGTTTGCTATCATTGAATTTCTATATTCTTTTATCGGGATATCAACCCCATGGAATAAATATGTCCATGGTTCCTTGGACAGGTCTATGTTCGTAATCTCCTTAATATATCTTAATATTTCCTTCCAATATGGCCTGATCTTAGGGCAACCCCACCATATACGAGCCATAGTTCCCGTTTGTTTGCATCCTCACCAACATTTCCATTTGTTACTTCCCTACTATGTCCAGGGTTCTATACCACCTGGTTATACATTATAATTCATTTCCACAACTACAATATTTACTGATGATCCATGGACAAGTCTCAGAATTTTTCCCACTTCTTGGTTCTTTCCTCGCTTCTCCAATTCCCTCTCCCTTTTTTTTATATATATGTCAGGGCTTCTAGCCCCTCTACTTCCATGAGGATTTTGTAAATCCGAGATATATTCCTGCGTGCTTTTTCGATGGTACATAATCGCACAAATGCTGTAATATCATCACCCTCTCTCATCGGGTGTGGCAGTGCAGCTACAGAGTGTTAGAGCTGGAAGTACCGCCATCCATTAATCTCCAACACATCTTTTTTCATTTTTAATTCTTGAAATAAACAAATTTTCCCCCCTTGTGTTATGTCTTGTAGTTGTGCGTTTTCTTTTTTAATCCTGTTCCCACTTATCAAACTTTTCCCTGGTGCAAAATAATTATTTTCCTTTAATGCCATCAATGAAGAATTATATTCCCATTTATTTAGCTTGTGTAATAGATCCCAAAGCCTAAATATGATCCGTGTCAGTGTATATGTATTTCCTCCTAGTGCCTTGTATTGTGGTGGTATTCATATATTTCTACCTAATTGTGTATCTGCCATTGTGTGTTCGATCTTTACCCATGTTTTATCATTATCAATATAGCCCATTCCACCATAAGTGTTAATAGAACCACCACATAGTACTTATTAATGTCTAGTACATTTAATTCACCTTAACTTTTTTTGATTCCTTAAAGTTACCAAAGCAATTCTGGGTTTCTTATTTTGCCATATTAGTTTTGTGATTAAAGTTTTTAAGACTCTAAAATATGCTGTGGGTATGTATATTGGGAGCATCTGAATTAAGTGAACATTGTTAACTCCATAAAGGTACAGTCCCATACCAGCAAGATATCGTCGATGTATCTAGACCAGGTGCATGCATGGCCCAGGTACATTGATGAACAATATACCACCTCCTCCTTCCATGATCCTAAATGGAGGCAAGCATATGCAGGTGCCCAAGGGGCTCCCATTAATGTACCACGTAATTGTTGATAGCTACTTCCAAGAAACTGGAAGTAGTTATTTTTCAGAGCCAGATCCAAAGGTTCGATGACAAATTCATGTTATGCACCAAAAGTAGGGTACTTTTTCTCCAAGAAATGGAACACCACTGAGATGCCCCATTCATGTAGTATTGATGTATACAACGCTACAACGTCAATCCCCACCAGGAGGACCTCCCCGGTAAAGGACAGATTCTCTATTTTATTCAGTACATCCCTGGTATCATGTACATATGAGGGTAGAGAGATGATCGCAGAGACAATTGGCCGTCCGGGGGGATCCTCCTGGTTTTTATAAATTTTGGAGATGATGTAGAACGTTGGGATGTTGAAATCATCCACTTTAAGGTAATTCAGCTCTTTTTTAGTAATTAATTGGGCCTTGAACGCCCAAACCAATTTGTCATTGACAAGGGCTACCAAAGGCCAAAAGGGTTTGAGTCCAATTTCCTATATGTAGATATTTCCTCTCTCTCATATTTTTCAGAAGAGAGAAGTAACACATTGCCCCCTTTGTCACTTGGCTTTATGACAACATTGTCAGCCTTCTGAAGCTCCTGAAGAGCTATTCTTTCCTCTTGTACTAAGTTATCCTTGCCCTTCCCTGTGATGGACATTTAGATATATATTTTTATCAATAACAAGGCATTGAAATAGTGTCTGTTTTCCTGGACAAATGTTTTCATATTACTTATACAGCAGCACCATTTAGTTACTTCAAGCTGGGCATATGTGGGGATGTGTATGAGTGGGGCTTATTGGTCCGGCGCCTTATTGTGACAACGTTGTCATGTTTTGTATGTATGTTTTTTATTGCTAGGTATGATGGGGATGAACCTCTTATTTGTACTACCTAATTATTTTTTGGAATTTTAATACACCATTTTTGATACAGAAATAAAGTTTATTATCATCTTTTGGATATACCGTGGTTGATTCTCTTCTTGGGCATTTCTTTGCTCCAATTTTTTATTATTCAATAGTTTATTTTTGCTCTGTAGGCACCCCGTCTAAAATATAATGAATTGGTAATTTTTTTCAATCTAGTTGAGTTATCTCAACAGCAGCAAATTGCATTCAGGTTTATTTTTATTTTTTATGTTCTTCTAAGATTACATCCATCTTCCCATCAACTCTGGCTAGCTTCCCTGTCCCTGCTGAAGAAAAGCATCCCACAACATGATGCTGCCACCACCATATTTAACGGTGGGGATGGTGTGTTCAAGGTGATGTGCAGTGTTCGTTTTCCATCACACATTTTCAGATGATGGATTAAACAGTGCTCCATGAGATAGTCAAAGCTTGGTATTTTTTTATAACCTAACCCTGCTTTAAACTTCTCCACAACTTTATCCATGACCTGTCTGGTGTGTTCTTTGGCTTTCGTGATGCTGTTTGTTCACTAAGGTTCTCTAACAAACCTCTGAGGGCTTCACAGAACATCTGTATTTATACTGAGATTAAATTACACACAGATGGACAGATGGATTTACTAATTAGGTGACTTCTGAAGGCAATTGGTTCCACTAGATTTTAGTTAGGGGTATCAGAGTAAAGGGGGCTGAGTACAAATGCATGCCACACTTTTCACATATTTATTTGTAAATAAATTTAAAAAACAATTATTTTCCTTCCACATGACAATTATGAGCCACTTTATATGGTATATCACATAAAATCCCAATAAAATACATTTATGTTTTTGGTTGTAACATGACAAAATATGGAAAATTTCAAGGGTATGAATACTTTTTCAAGGCACTGTACCAGGGTATGGTTGGAGGCAGGCTCCGCGAATATTGCAGGTTTGGGTGTTAAAGTTCCAAAGTAGCCATTTCAAGACTAATTAGCAAGAGATTGTCAGAAAATGACATTGGGGGGCTGGGCGCATGCACCAAAGCAAAAAAAAATAATTATTTTTCGTAGGGAGCAATGTTTTTAACAATGCTAAAAAAAAAAAAAAAAAACATTAAAAATGCAAAATGTTAATGGGAACCCTCACACAAAGCAGTGGAATGAGTTTCCCCCATAATTTACACTAGGCCCTTCAGGTCTATGAATTTTGTGGTACCACAAAAAATAAAATAAAATAAGCACCCCCCCCAATTCCAAATTCCATGGATCTGGTATCCATTTAAAGGGGGACACCCCATGCAAAAATCAAGAAAAATATGTGTGGACCCCCAAAAATCCACACTAGACCCTTATCTGAGCATGTAGCCTGGCAGGTCAGAAAAGGGGAGACACAAGCATGTACCCTGCCTTAATGAACCGTACCAGACCACATGCCAACATACCCCCCTATCTTAGCACCTTGTCCCCATGTTGATGAGAACCAGGGCCTCTCCCCCACCACCGTGGCCAGTGGTTTGAAGGGTCTGCGGGCAGTGGGCTTATCAGAATCTGAGAGCCCCCTTTAACATTGGTGGCTCTTAAAGAAGGCTGGAACTGTAATAAGTAATTCATATGATGAAGTTGTACAGTTAAGGGTTGTGGGGGAAAGGCCCTAGGCTCCATTAATATGTGAACTAGGTGCTTTGCCAATGGGGTTTCCCCTGGCAAGGTACTGCTCATGTTGAGGACATATGACCTTGTATGGTTTAGGAGGGGGCTGCACGCTCATCCCTACCTTTACTGGCCTGACGGGCTGCATGCTCAGATAAGGGTTTATGGTGGATTTTTGGGGGACCCCACGCTTTTTTCTTGGTTGTTACATGGAGCTCCCCATTAAAACCCAAGCTTATCCCTAATTGTCATAGAGCTAATTGTGAAAGAGCTAATCACAATCAAGTGTAGTAGATGACATGGATCCCTTATGGTATAATTACTGCTTCATAGCATGGGGTACCGAGTAGGTAATTCACTCCCAGTAGGTATAATTTGCCTTTTTTATCCTGCTTCTGAGACAGTTGCCTCTACACTCACTGAATGGGATGGGGGGAAAATGTGTTGCCGGAAGTCCAGGATCCATCCACATGAATGACTAGGAGGCAGAGTGCATGTAAGTTCGACTCGAACATTGTGTGTTTGCCTGTCGCTTCTCGGCCTTTTGGCTAAGATCAAGTGTAGTATCGACTTTAGCCCTTAGGGGTGTCTCTGCTTCACAGCTAGGACGTTGAGAACTACTTGCATCTATCCAAGCCAATTGGTCCTTGTGGGGTACCCTCTGCTCGGCCTGGTAGGATCGTTGATTAAATTCGGCTTCACCTACTTGCTGCTATTGGGTTAGAGGCTTAGCCCCCACAGGGAACGAGATTGCGGTCTTCCCTCCTCCCCCACTCTGCATTACTACCTTCGGGTAGTAGATGCTAGAGCCTTTGTAAAGGCTACGAAAAGAGCGAAGACGTCAAGGAACCAGAAGGAAGCTGCCTAAGAACACCTGAAGCGACATCCAACTCCTTGACGATGGGGAAGAGCGACAAGAAGACCAGCAAAGAGAAGAAGAACCCCATTCCGGCCACTTCCTCCGAGCCCGGGAATGCCACTGCCTCAACCTCTGCCTCTACCCCGGCCGGCACCAGCCGACCAGGACCAGCCAAGCCAGACCAGCCTGCAGACGGGCTCCCAGCATTGGAGCCTTGGATGAAGCAGACGGTCGTTCTGCAGCTGAAAGAGGTGGACGGAAAAGTCCCTGACATGACCCCGGAGATCTTCCGAAAGAAGATGATTCTGGAACAGGGGTTCAGCAAAGCGTAGACGCTTTCCGTGCAGGCCTTCACAAGAGGTATATTCTTTATAACTTTTGTGTAATTTCAGGTCTGCAGAAGATACTGGGAGATGGTGAAGACCAGTGGCCCTGAATCCCTTTTCCGGAAGTTCACTGCGAACTGCCCCATAACACGGGACGAAAAGCGGGTGACAGTGGCCATGAGGAACCCCCATACCAGTGGAAAGGACATAGCCACCTACCTCCAGAGGTTCTGCACCGTGGTGAAGGACCCGATCCAAATCTTTGATGCCAACGGCTTCTGGATAGGTAAGTGGTCTGTGTTCTGCAAACTGAGGAAAGACCCTTCGGGGGACATCCAGCACCTGCAGCCTTTCTTCTCCCTGGGATCATCCGCAGGAATTCTTTTCTACCCCGGCATACCCTACAACTGTAACAAGTGTGGGCAGCCGGGACACATAGGTAAGGATTGTACAGAGCTTGCTTGCAAGTTCTGTAGGGTAACAGGCCACGAGACCAAGGACTGTCCGAGGTCCAAAGCCTGCAACCTTTGCGGATTGGCAGAGCATGTCTTCAGACACTGCCCCCAGAGGACCCGGACCTATGCTGGAGCCGTGAGCCAGGGTAAGCCATCCAGGAGGTAGCTGCCAGAAAAAATGAAGAAACCAAAGGAACCTCGAAAGGCCACAGGTAAGTCCACTCCCACCCCACCTCGTGCCCCTGCCCCACCCCCTGCCTCCAGCAAACCCCCACCCACCCCCTCTGTGCTGGAGGAACCCCTCATCCCCGAACCTGTCCTCCCTGGAGGACTTCCCTAACCTCCCACCCCCCTCCACCCCCACCAGTGGCCCAAAAGGAAGCCGGAAAAGGAAACCAGAGAGCCCAACAGCTGAGGAACCTGCCACCTCCACCAAATGGCCAAACGGGGTCCAACACGACAGCGATGGACCAGAGCAAGTAGTGGAGGACCTAGAGGCTGCAGGAGAGGAGGAGATCGTGGAGCATGACCTCCCCCCCAACGTCCACATCAGCCAGCAGATGATGGAGTCTGTCCTTGAGGAGCTGGGCCTGGCCCAGAACACAGGACAGGCAGAGGACGCAACGGAAGAGCCCCCCCCCTCCGGGGAGGTAAGTTCGGACCCTTGTTAACTAGACCCTCATACCCTTTTTCATTATGGCTGAGATCTCAATCTTTTCCATTAATGTGAGGAGTATCAAGGATACATCTAGAAGGCAAGCGGTCCTGACCTTTCTTTCAAGTCAGCAGAATGATGTCTACATGCTCCAGGAGTGCACCCTTCCTCCCTTGAGGAGGTACACTCATCTGTCCTCCCAGTGGACCCTTGGTCCCTCCTACTGGTCTGGGGGTGGCGATTGCAAGTCTGCAGGAGTAGCCATTCTGGTCAGGGGTGGGCGCTTCATGGTTGACTCTATCCATGAGCTAGTCTGTGGCCGTCTTTTGGTCATAGACGGCTCGTGGGTGGAAGAGCCAGTTAGGCTCATCAACGTGTACGCCCCCCCAGACAAGAATGCGTGGCTGGAACTTTTCCAGACCCTGTGGACCCAACTCGCCACCACCAGAACAGTAGTGATCGGTGGTGATTTTAACTGTCCGATCGAGGAGGATGGGCGCAGCTCCAGCATATACGCAAAACTTGATGCTACTTCTAGGCTGCTCAAGGAGATGATCTCGGAGGCCTCCTTGCAGGACGCCATGGGATCCATAGGGAAAGGGACCGTGAACAATTCATGGTGCCGACCCGATGGATCTGTGCGTTCCAGGATTGACTTCGTGCTCACTTCAAGGACAGTCAAGCATCGTGAGCTCTCATTGGTCCCCTGCTTTTTCTCTGACCACATGGCTATTCACTTTCGGGGTGACCTGGGCGGGGGCTTTGCCCACGGACCGGGTTCCTGGAAGCTGAATAGCACCCTGCTGACACCCGAAGAATTGATGGGGGAAATCCGGGAAACCTATGCCACCTGGACGGAGGAAAAGAGATTCTTCAGAAGGGTAAGTGATTGGTGGGAGTTTGTGAAGGTTAAGCTGCGTAGCTTCTTTAAGGCAACGGGACGCCAGCGTGTGTGTGCCAGGAGGAGGGAACTCAGGAGACTGCAGCGTCAGCTGCAGTCCCTGCAGGACCTTCAGCACTGTGGCTGGGACATTAGGCAGGACCTGGAGGATACCAAGAAGAGCCTGAAAGGACACTTCGAGGAATAATCCAGGCACATTGTCTTCCGTGTCAAGGTGGAGAATCTTGAGAAAGGTGAGAAGTGTAATTCTTTCTTTTTCAGGAAACTTCACTCAGGACACACACCCTTGTCAGAGCTGCGTGACGAGACCGGAACACTCCAGAAGGGGAAGAAGATGGTGATGCAATTGGTCAGCGACTACTACACCAACCTCTACTCCCCGAAAGAAACGGACACACAGGCGGCCGACAGGTTCCTGTCAGGTATCTCTAACCATATTGATCCTGCAGGTTCATCAACTGTCAATGCCCCCTTGGTGTTGGAGGAGCTGCACTCTGCTGCTAAATCCTTTAGGCGAGGCAGGACCCCGGGCTGTGATGGTCTCCCAGTTGAGCTCTATGTAGCACTGTGGGATCTCGTGGGCCCGGACCTGCTCGAGCTGTACGAGGAGATGGTGGTGGAGGGCAGAATGCCTCCGTCACTGAGGGAGGGGATGATCACGATTTTGTATAAGCGGAAGGGGGAGAGATCGGATCTTAAAAATTGGTGTCCGATCTCTCTTCTGAATGTGGACTACAAAATCCTCGCCAAGGTCCTGGCCAACAGGCTGAAGTCTGTCATCGGACAGATCATCCACCCGGATCAGACTTGCGGCATTCCTGGTCGCAGGATTGCGGACAGCCTTGCGCTTGTCCGGGACATGGTCCAGTACATTCACGGCCGCCATGTGCACGCGGCCCTGGTCAGTCTTGACCAGGAGAAGGCCTTTGACTGTGTCTCCCACGAGTTTATGTGCAGAGCTCTGCGCAGGTTTGGTCTTGGGGAAATGTTTTGTTCATATGTGGATATAATGTACACTGACATTTCTAGTTTGGTGCTGGTAAATGGCTGGAAAACTGACCCCTTCCCAATCTTGTCTGGGGTCAGACAAGGCTGCCCTCTCTCACCTCTGCTTTTTGTTTGTTGTATAGAGCTCTTCGCCCGAAGCATCAGACGGAACCCAGAGATCAGAGGGATCACCGCACCAGGACCGGACAGACGGGAGGTCAAGTGCTTACTCTACATGGACGACGTGATGGTGTTCTGTGCTGATTGGCGCTCCATCGACACACTCGCCCAGACCTGTGAGGACTTCGGCCAAGCTTCGTTGGAAAAGGTCAACTGCGGGAAGTCAGAAGTCATGCTCTTCGGAAAGTGGTTCCTGCCTTCTTCTGCACCCATTCCTTTCAGCATCAAGACGGACTTCATCAAAATCCTTGGGGTCTGGTTTGGAGCTGAGGGCGCAGCCCTAAAGTCCTGGGAGGAAAGACTGACAAAGATGCGACAGAAGTTTGGAGCCTTAGAGAACTCACCATCGAAGGCAAAACACTGGTACTCCGCAGCGAGATCCTCCCTGTGTTGCAGTATCTCGCCCAGGCCTGGCCCCCCGGGTTAACACCTGTAAGGCCATCACCAGGGCGGTGTTTCACTTCATCTGGAGCTCCAAAATGGACAGAGTGAAGCAGGCGGTTATGTTCAAGGAACCCCTCAAAGCGGTAAGGGCGTGCCCAACATCGCTACACTACTGAGGGTGTGCTTTGCTTGTAACTGCATCCGCAGGACATTGGTGGACAGAACTGTGGACTCTGGTGGAAACTCCATGTCCCGTTATTTCCTCCTTCCTCTTTGGAGGACCCTTGGATGGGACAAATGGGACAGTTCTATCCGCTACAACTGGGACACCCCTTGGTACTACCTGGACACCTTTAAGTTTATTAAGGAGCTGGGGCTACATGGAGTGAAGCCCGACTTGTGGAAGCCAAAAACTATCCACAAGTTGATTAGAGCATCGGACATTGTTGAGACTGTTCCAGGCTTCCCTTCAGCCACTTGTAAAGTGGTCTGGAGGAATGTTTCTTCAAAGAGACTCACCAACAGGCACAAAGATCTGGCATGGATGGCAATCCAAGGGGGGTTGCCACTCAGGACATT